>NW_027397095.1:14257491-14314111 GCF_003265705.2 Callorhinus ursinus | reverse complement strand
GATCCCAGGGTCCTGGGATCGAGCCCCACGTCGGGCTCCTTGCTCGGTGGGGAGCCTGCTTCTCCCTCTCCCTCTGCCTCTCCCCCTGTTCATGCTGTCTCTCTCTCTCCGTATCTCTGTGTCTCAAATGAATACATAAAATCTTTAAAAAAATAAGAAAGAAAGAAAAGACCACTGAGGGGCAAGTAGAATAAAAGAAAAGAAGACTTGCCTCTAATAATACATCCTTGTGAAGTCTTAAGATACTGAGAATAAAGAGAAGATCCTTAAAGCTTCTAGAGGGGAAAAAAAAAAGTCTATCTGCAAAGAAATAAGAATCCTCATTGGCAACACTTAGATGCAAAAAACAAAAACCCACTAGAATAATATCTGTAAAGTTTGAGGGAAAATTACTTTGAACGTACAATTCTATATTATTTAAATATAAGAACAAAAATGGACTAAAAAGGCATGAAATTCTTCAGAAATTTCACCTCCCACTTACCTTCTCTGAAAAAATTAATTACTTGAGGATGTGCTCCAAGAATCAAAAAAAAAAAAAGAGAGAGAGAGATCCAAGAAAAATGAAGGGCTGGGATCTAAGAAGCAGAGACACTAACCCAGGATCATGATGAGAAAAATTCCTAAAATGGCAGCCGTGCAGGAGGGAGGCTTAGAGTCGGGACATGTCAGAGCATTTGATAAGCTGTCTATTCAAACAATGGGAAGATATCAGTCATATGGTGACAGAGAGACATATCTTTGGCAACAACAACAGAAAGAAGGATAATTAGAAACTCTAGGAAAAACAAACCTCCTCAAAAAGTCACGATCCACATATAAAACCATCTAAAATGTGGCCTGATTAAGCAACTGGTAGAGTGTAGGAAAAGAGAAACCATTTGAACTGGAAATCCTTGCTATTCTCCTTCGAATGGCTCAGGAATAAGGGTATAAGATTCCATCTCCTCCAGTGATCAAGTCACACACTGATTCTGCAATGACTAGCGTTGACAAAATGATGCGACTCTGAGAGCTAATGGCACAGAATGAACCTACAGACAAAGCACAAAAAACAGACACAGTTACAGAAGAAACTGTAAATATGAACACGATTTAAACTTTGACAATGTGAAACTAATCAAATAACTGACAGAAGTTGGGAGACATTTTCTCATTTTACAGAGTAGAGCCTCAAGAGGTAAGTATACATAGAAATGTAAGTACATTATGCAAAGAATTGAAGGTAAGCAATTGAGAAGCTCAAGAGGAAAGAGGGGATCTAAATTCCTCCACAGACATGAGGAGAGTTGATACTGCTTAAAGGAAATAAGCCAAGATTTTGAAGTAGAAGCCCCTCATTTAGAATTATGGAAATAACCAACAGAAGAACAAAAAGAAATCAGAAATGGTCAAAAGAGGCTCACATGTATCAAAAGATAGTCTAATGAGCACTGCAGGGGTAGAAGCAGGAAGAACCCTTGTATTTTTAATTTCATAACTCCCTTATTGTTTTTCCATTCATTCATTCATTCATTCACTCATTCATTCAACAGATACTTACAGAACATCTACTACTGTACCAAGCATTATTCGAAGCATGGGGATATAGGAGGGAGGCTTAGAAAGAATCAGTATGGGTCAGAGCATGTAACAAGTCATCTATTCAAACAGCTGGAAGAGATCAGCAACATGAGGACAGAGGCACAGATCTCTTTTGGCAACAAAGAAAGAAAGACAATCAGAAATTCTTTTTTTTTTAAGATTTTATTTATTTATTTGACAGAGAGAGAGACACACACACACAAGTGAGAGAGGGAACACAGCAGGGGGAGTGGGAGAGGGAGAAGCAGGCCTCCCGCTGAGCAGGGAGCCGGATGCGGGCTCGATCCCAGGACCCTGGGATCATGACCTGAGCCAAAGGCAGACGCTTAACGACTGAGCCACCCAGGCGCCCCAATAATCAGAAATTCTAAGAAAAACAAACTTCCTCAAAAAGTCATGATCCACATATAAAACAATCTAAAATGTGGCATGACTAAGCAATTGGTGTTGGGAGTCATTTCCTTCCAGAGAACTTCCTGCCCTCAGGGAACTCACACCGTGGGGGGGGGGGGTAAGCAATAAACAAGTAACTCTTCCTAAAAAAGATACGTACAAATAGTATTAAGTGCAATGAAGATTATAAGACAAGATAAATATATGCCCTTGAGTGATCACTCTGAAGAAGTGAAATTTGAACAAATATAAATACTTTTTTATATGAGAAAAGATAGGGGATTTTTTTTTAAGAGTTTATTTATTTGACAGAGAAAGAGACCCACACAAGCCAGAGAGGGAACACAGCAGGGGGAGTGGGAGAGGGAGAAGCAGGCTTCCTGCTGAGCAGGGAGCCCGATGTAGGACTCGATCCCAGGACCCTGGGATCATGACCTGAGCTGAAGGCAGATGCCTAATGACTGAGCCACCCAGGCACCTCAAGATATGGGATCTTGACACCTTTCTTCCCAGGAGGCTCCATGGCCCCTCTGCAAACTTACATACCTCCTCCCCAGCAAGCAGCTCCACAAACCAAGGAATCTGGGGAGAAGTGGCCTTTGTCAAACCACAAGACATCTTCTTACACCCTTACCCCGGGACAATGATTGCACCTCCCCTACATTTACTAGAAGGCCCTTTCAAGTGATTGTTCCCAGGACAAGGAACACCGACTCCAAAGTGACTTTCTGGGAAACACTCATGCGGCACTTTCTTCCCCCAGTGTTTCCCAAACCCAAGTCCAGCAGCACCAAGAAGAGGTCCCAGAGACACAGGATGGATGGGGGCCTCCTATGCAGGCACAGCCACCTACTCATCCCTGACAACAAAGTCTATATGCCAGTCCCATCGATGCTATGATGCTACCGTAGCTGGCGACCAATACCCTTTCGAAACACACAACATGAAGCACCTTGACTTCTGGTGGCCCATGACCGAGTCAACATTCGACACTACACAGAAGCATATTTTTGGCTACAGCAAGAAAAAAAGGCTAAAGCAGCTCAATAGAGCTACTCCACGACCCTCAATCGCCAAGTATTCCCAGGGGACCATTCCCTTATGTCTCTCCCAACATGGTCATAGCATAACAATTATGGAAGTCAACGCCTTCACGAGAATGGGCCACTTTCTTCCTTCAGCTGGGCCACTTTCTGCCCCAGTCATCTCTACTTTATTCTTCAGAGACAGAGGTGTTGCACCTCCACAGCTAGCCTAACCCTGTAGCATCTGACTGGGGACCCCTTTTTGCGAGAACGTTCTAGAGAGCACTCCTCTAACACACCAGGTCCAAATCTCCCTGTCCCCTGCCCACCACAAGCTACCTGGACAACAGCCAGAAAGAACACATAACCCAGATTTTGGAGGAGGTTTCTGGTTACCGCATACCTTCTACCAACAAGGTGACTGAGCCACACACATGCCCAAAGCCAAATTCGCTTATGACACTGTGCCCATCTCCTAGAACACCCCCTTTTCCCAGCACTCCCAGCGTTCTGCCTCATACCAAACAGCTGCCTCATAATCCTTTGCCTTCAGTCAATAAATGTCAGTTACCTACTATGCACCAGGCACTGTGCTGGATGTGAGAGTCCTGGCTTCCCATAGGTCATATGGTACCCTTGAGAAAATTCGAAAAACGGCACTCCTCCATACAGACATCTCTGTCCCAGGCTGCATGACTTGGTGAGTACGCTGAAGGCTGAACTTCAGTCCCCACAGGCCTTCTTGGCCAGATCCCCTTTGTGCAGTGAACAATCTGCACAACTGTACACAGCAGGCCTACAGAGATTCAACAGTAAAAAAGAGCTTCGTCACTTACTAGACGCATTCTAGGTTCCCCCAAGAAGTCCCATGGGATGTCTACATCTGCCAACGATCTTATCTTGCTCTCCTCCTACAATGTCAGCTCACCTGGCCCCATGACAGATTCAGGGCCATTCCCTGGGCCCAATCACATTCCCAGAGATTATAAGCCCTGTCACCTTCACGTCTAGCTTCTCCTTTTTCATGTGTATCCACCTGGACTTTCAGAGAGGGACAAATTCCTTACTAGACCCAGCTGGTCTCAACCCAACCCCACACCCCACTCTGCACCCTACACCCTTGGGATTCAGTATTGCAAAATGTTGTCCAAAGACATCATTTAGGAAATGTTGGAGCAAGCCACTACCTCCAGTACTCGTCCTACTTCGCCCCACTTAGCAGATAGAGAGTGAAAGGAAGAGCGGGGCACATCCAACCCCACTCTTCCTTAGGCTGATCAAATCACCCCCAAACAGATGGCCAGCATCTATTGACTGTGGTCTCCAGATCCCTCTGCCTTGGCCAAAGACTCTGTACTTTTCACCTTATCCTTAGATCCGGCCAGCTGAAGCAAGACGCAGTGAAGACAACCTTAGCATCGCTGAACAGAACACATAAAACCTCAATCCAAAGCATCTGCGTTTCCCTTTTCCCCCAGCATTTAAGGCTTCCCCCGAGAGCACTGCCAGGTGGATGACTAATACGGGCATGACTAAGAGGGCTCAGGGAAGTGGTCTCTCCCGGAGAAAGGGCAGGTTTACCCCGAGATGATTCCAGATCCTCTGCTTTGAGCCACAGGAAGAAATGCTAAAACAAAAACAACAAAACCCCAGCAGTGTCTCATGTGCTGTAAATCTAGGCAGTTTTAGAAGTGTGCCCATGATGAGAATACGCCTTCAGGGCCTCGTCTGGTCATTGAAAGCAATGCCGAGCAGGAATTCCCAAGCCAGTCCTTGGTGTAGGTAAGTAGCTGCCCTTATTGGGACCTTAAGATACTGGGAGCTCCTGGGGCGCCTGGCTGGTTCAGTGGATAGAGCTTGCAACTCTTGATCTCGGGGCCATAAGTTTGAGCTTATGGGCATAGAGCCCATTTTAAAATAGAGCCTCTTTTTAAAAATTTAATTTAATTTAATTTAATTTAATTTAATTTAATTTAATTTAATTTAATTTAAAGAAAAGATACTGGAAGCTCAGGCTCCCGAGTTGAGCTGTCTGGGTTCGACTCTTGCCTCCACTGCTCACAAGCAGAACTACAAAAGAGCCATCTGGAGTCACAGAAAGCACAGAGGGTCTGGACACCGGACTGCCCGGCTCTAAATCCCTGTTCTCCGGCTCACCAGTGATCACCAGTCTTTTCAGCAGGGACTGCTTGTTTCCTCATCTTTGAGGTGAGAAATGGAATCTCGCCCTCCCAGGGTTGTCGTGGAGCCTCTGTGAGAACACGCACGGCCTGGCCCATAGTAAGCATCCACTAACTCTCGGACGCTGCGGTTATTTCTCCTCGACGTGCCCATTTCTCATGCCCTGAAAACGGGAAAGTAAATAAAGGGAAAAGGGCACGTGTCTGCATAATCGTGCGAGCACCGTCTTCTCTGTGAGCTGCGGAAGCAAGGGACAAATTCCTTTTCTTCCATATGGATTCAGGCTGCACTAAAGCTCTGAGAACCTGCGGTTTACCCGAAAGAGATTTATGTATGGATTTATGTTTCACCCAACTGATACCAGTTGCATACCGGGCAAAACAGGGCAGTGTGTGTCTCTCCACGACTCCCACTGAGGGGGAGCTCTGGACGGGGATGACTTTCGGCGTGCCACAGCCCAGCCCGGCCCGGACTGCTGGAAACCCCAGAGCTGCATGCTGGGCCGCGGGACTCAGACTTGGGCCAATGTGCCACCAGGCGAGGGAGATTATCCAGTCAGTTTTATCCATGGTTTTCTTCCACTGCCTCTAGCTTTTGAATCAGGGTTAAAGAGCCTTTCTTTATGGCAAGGATGAAGCGGAATGTGCTCAGGGCGCCTGGCCAACTCAGTCAGAGGAGAATGCGGCTCTTGATCTTGGGGTCGTGAGTTCGAGCCCCGTGTTGGGCACAGAGATTATTTAAAATGAATAAATGTTTTAAAAAGGGGAGGGGGAATGTGCCCATGTTTTCTTTTAATATTTGTAAGGTTTCATATCTTACACTTGGATCTTCGATTCAGTGAGAGTTTATTCCTGTGTATGGTGTGAAGGTTGGATCTCACTTTGTATTTTTCCAGATAGCTAGTCCACCTATCCAGAATTATTTATTTAAAAAAAAATCCATTTTGGGGGCACCTGGGTAGCTCAGATGGTTAAGCATCTGCCTTCGCCCCAGGTCAAGATCTCAGGGTCCTGGGACTGAGCCCCATGTCGGGCTCCCTGCTCAGTGGGGAGTCTGCTTCTCCCTCTGCCTCTCCCCCTGCTTGTGCTCTGTCTGTCTCTCAAATAAATAAATAAAATCTTTAAATAAATAAATAATCCATTTTTGCCCCCGTAACATGTTTCTTTTTTTTTTAAGTAAACTCTACACCCAACGTGGGGTTCAAACTGACAACCCTGAGATCAAGAATCACATGATCTATCAACTGAACCAGCCAGGCATCCCATATGTTTATTCTTTAAAAAGTCTAGTGATAAGTAAAATGTTAAGGAAGAAAACAAACAAACAAACAAACAAAATCAGCACCAGGCGCCTGGGTGGCTCAGTTGGTTAAGTGTCTACCTTCAGCTCAGGTCATGATCCCGCGGTCCTGGGATCGAGCCCCCATCGGGCTCCTTGCTCAGTGGGGAGCCTGCTTCTCCCTCTCCCTCGGCCCACCACTCCCCCTGCTTGTGTTCTCTCTCTCTCTAATAAATAAATAAAATCTTTTTTAAAAATTAAAAAAAAATAAACTCTTCTGTGCTGTTTGAATTTTTACCATGAACAACTATCAATTTTATTTAAAACAAAATATATCAGTGCCTGGATCTTCCTGAGTACTCTGCTCAATGCCCCACGAATTATGAGTTTTTCCAGTCGGCCTGGGGGGAACAAGCATTATCTCCCTCTAATCGTTCCAGATGGTTCTTTCCCCAGCCTCGGGTAGTGTCCTCACACGTGTGTGCTGCTCGGTGGAGCTTCTCTGCGCAGCGCAGCTCTTTGCTCTCCAGCATCCTGCCCTTCCTTGGTCTCCCTGGACTCTCGGCTCCGTCTCCTTAACTCAGGGGGTCCGCCAAGCTCCGCCTCAGCTCTCTCCCCTACATCATAGCCTGAAGCTCTTGCAAGGAAATAGGCTAAGGTGAGCCTCGGGCTCCCCTTGTTTGCTTCCCATCTCCCTGGGATCACTGTCCTTCAGCGTCTAATGTTCAGTGTCTGGAAAACCATTGTCTCATGTATTTTTGTCTGTATTTCTTGCTTCGTGCACGAGGGCCAATCTCGACCCCGTTAGCCCATCCTGACTCCAGGCACATAAATCCCCCATTATTTTTTCAGAGCAGCTAACTGGCTTGCCCAAGTTCCTGCTAGTAAACGGAGGAGCCAGAACTAGAACCGAGATCTCCTGACCTTGGATCTGAAGTTGAGACAGACCTGTCTCTTATCCATCTAGCTCTGGGGGCAAACTTGACAAAGGCAGGTGAATTTACCAGCCGCAGACAAAGTGAGTGGCCATGACCCATGGGGTCTCAGCAAGGTTCAAACCAGCCGGCCCCGCCCATCCCTGATGAACCAGCAAATATTTCCCACACACCTAAGTGCGATGCTTCGTCTGGGACACTGCTGGGGACAGAGGAGTGGGTGCCACTGTCTCTGGCCACAAGGCTCCAGTCTAGTTGGGAGAAAGACTGCAGGTGAAGCATTTGCATCTTGATACTCTCATATATTGACTCATTCAACTGTGCAGCACAGCAGGTCAGGAGGCTTCACAACCGGTGGGCTTTTCTCAGAAAAGGCTTCCCAGAGGAGGGAGGACTTGGATTCAAAAGATGGGCATGATGTCCTGACTGACTGAGAAGGACAGTAAAGGCAGGACATGGTCTCCACATGGCCCTTGTTGAGATGTACTCACAACCTCGGAGGGTTATGGGCTATAAGAAGAGCCTGAGCCTCGGGGTACGGGAAAGGAAACAGATGTTGCTCCTGGCCAGGGGGCAGACCTAGATGACCTTCCATGTGACCGAAGCCCCGAGGTGAGGAAGGTGCCAGATAGGACACTCCCATTTCCTACCACATGCTCTAACCAGGGCTGCCCCCACTCTTTTTTTTTTTTAAGATATTTATTTATTTATTGAGAGAGACAGAATGGTAGAGAGAGAGCACGAGAGGGAAGAAGGTCAGAGGGAGAAGCAGACTCCCCGCCGAGCAGGGAGCCCGATGCGGGACTCGATCCCGGGACTCCAGGATCATGACCTGAGCCAAAGACAGTCGCTTAACCAACTGAGCCACCCAGGCACCCTGCCCGCACTCTTCCTTAGCAAAACAAAGCTCCCAGGTAGATGGTTTTTCATATGAAATCAGAGTATTTCTGCTTTCTTTACCTCCTTCCTGTCTCTATCCATTCTTTTTTCAAAACTTTCAATAGGATCATCACTATTCACTTTAGAGAAGATAGCATGTTACCAAAAACAAAAAAAAAAAACCCACAAATCAAAAACCATACAGGTGTCTTCCCAGGTCGTGAAAAGCTGGGCTGTCCACTTGAAGCTACAGGACAAACACTCCAGACCCTAGTTATTCAGTCCTTCAGTGAGTGGGTATTAAGTACCTACTATCTACCTGGAATTATGGTAGGGGCTGGGGACTCACAGGTACCTAAGACCCACGGCTTGTGCTAGTTCACGGTCTGATGATAACACAACACCCACCAGGGGTGGGCACCAAGAGCTATGGGAACATGGGAGAGAGAGCGGTTAGAGGGGCAGGGGGAGGGGAGGGAGGTGGGTTGGCTCCGGGGAAGGTGCTCAAGAGAAGGCCTTTCAGCCTTCTTCAGGGTCCTGAAGGATCACTGGGAGCTTGCCTGACCACGAGGAGGGGGAGGGGGAGGCCCCTGCAGGTAAAGGAAGCAGCATGAGCAGGGACAGAGAGGGGTGTGTGGCTGTGTACCTATCTGGGGAACGAAATGGCAGGAGCATAGGACACCAGTGTCAGATGGGCCTGGAAAGCAGACTGGGGCCATGAAAACCACACTAAGGGGTTTTTCCTTTACGTGAAGAAGTAGATCATCTGCCTCCTGACCAGATAGTACTTTCTGTCACCACCACCCTCATCCCCACTTGCCTGGGCAGTGCCCTCCCATCTTCTTCTCCTCGTCCACAAACTGATCAACTGTACTTCATGAAATCACGCATTTACACACCTGCCAAATTCCTAGGGAGCCTTCCAATGTACCAGCACCGCAGCTCCTTAGATCGGTCATTTGTCCCTGTTGCTTGTTGATGCATGAAACCCAAAGATGGTGAAACCGTGCGTGGTCACCACCCTAAAGTCTTGGCAAATACGTCAGAACACCAGCACTGTGTGTCACTGTGGGCAAGTGCTGGTGTTCTGACGTATTTGCCAAGACTTTAGTTCATACTCAATACCATGTTTCTCACGCATTCTTTTTTGTTTTGGAAAATACAGTTATTTTCATTAAGATATGTTATTCATATTAACATGCAATAAATTTGTTATTTTCTAATTTCACCATTTAAATTTCTAATACAGTAAATATCAATAGGTATAACTCACATAAACAAAAGTTCTTTAGGTTCCTCAATAATTTTTATACATGTGAAGAAGTCCCAAGACCAAGAAATTTTGAGAACTGCTGTAGAGCAATGGAAATGAGCAAACATTGCTACACACAACATTTAGAAATTTCACAAACTCAGAGCAAAAGAAGCCAGACACAAAAGCATATATACCGTCTATTCCGTTTATATAAAGTCCCAGAACAGGAAAAGCTAGCTCATGATGTTAGAAATCAGGAATGGCAGGGCTGGGGGGTGGGGGGGAAGCCTGGGTGGCTCAGTCAGTGAAGCATCTGACTCTTAGTTTCGGCTGGGGTGGTGACCTTGGGGTCGTGGGATCGAGCCCTGCGTCGGGCTCTCAGCGCAGAGTCGGCTTGGGATTTTCTCTCTCCCCTTCTCCCTCTTGCCCTTCCCCCCTGCATGCGCGTTCTCTCTCTCTAAAATAAATAAATAAATCTTAAAAAAAAAATAAAGAAATCGGGATGGCGGCTACTCTGGGGGAAGGAGGGTAGTGGTTTAGCGAGAATCATGAGGAATAGTAGGATG
Organism: Callorhinus ursinus; assembly: GCF_003265705.2. Classification (NCBI taxonomy): domain Eukaryota; kingdom Metazoa; phylum Chordata; class Mammalia; order Carnivora; family Otariidae; genus Callorhinus; species Callorhinus ursinus. The sequence goes on along the minus strand of NW_027397095.1, from coordinate 14,304,015 downwards.
CTGTACCCTTGGCCTGAGTGCAACATGTGTGTGTTCAACTGGTGATAATTCACCGGTGTTTTACACACCTCGCTGTATGTGTGTTGTTGTTTTTTAAGGTTTGCTTACTTATTTGAGAGGTGGGGAGGGGCACAGGGAGAGGGAGAGAAATCCTGAAGCCGACTCCCGCTGAGCACGGAGCCCAAGGCGGGGCTCGATCCCACGACCCCAAGATCACGACGACGGGAACAAGGAGGAGACACTGAGCAGAGCTGTGACCGATGAGCAGGAGCAGGCAGAGAAAGGAAGGGGGAGGACTGCCATGTGACAGCCCTGCTGGGCTAATAGGCATCGTCCACGTAACACGGGCTGGCCCACCTCCGATGTCCCCCCCTTCCCCACCCCACTGCCAGCCGGCCCACCTGCTCCCCCTGCAGTCTTCACCGTGTCGGAGACAGTGACGCCCTCCTTCTGCTTCCTCAGGCCCCAAACTTCCGGAATCCTCCTGCAGGCCTCTCTTCCTGTCACAGCGCATTTCCGCTGCCGGCTCTACTTGAAACTCATGCGGTTTTAGCTTCGGGGCCCCTCATATTCCGAGGCCCTGGAAAAATCATCAGGAATGTGTTCACTCCAGCTTGCCTTCCACCGCATCTGACCTCATGTTGAGTGGTGTTGGAGTGACCCCGGGCTTTGGGGGAATCCTGCTCGGGAAAAGTTGAGTTGGGGATCCGTTTAGCTGAGCTTTGAAGAGATACACTTCCTGGTGTTGGGGCAGACCAGTGGAGGACCAGAAGTCATATCATGATAGGAATCTGTCCCATGGTACTTGGCCCCGGAAGCAGAGAGGGTAGCTAAGGTGACGCAAGGTTTGAAATGTCCGTGGTCAGAAGCCACTCTGTGGAAAATTCTTCCAAAGTATAGAATTGCACGCAGAAGATTTGGTTCTTATGGATGCCTGAATAAAAAAGGACTTTCTCACTTGTTAAAAATATACTGGGTAATGCAGCATACACAATGATAAGTGCAGCCTACCCTTTTTTTCTCTTTTTTTGATGGAAATCCCATTAAGTAGAATTGGCCAGAATCCCTATGTTTCTAGGGCACAGCCCTGTTGCCGTAGGACAAGCACTGAGTACGTGTGTGACGTCCCCTGTTTGTTTGACGTATCCCAGCATACCAAATCATATCGTCGAATAGCCGACCCATCTTGTCCTCGCAACGTCTGCCTGATCATTGTGACAATTTTTTCTCTCCCTTTAAATGCATATTCACTTTTGTACTTAAAATAGCGCCCCCTTTTTCCTTGGGACACTTTCCAAGAGCCCCAGTGGATGCCTGAAATCGTGGATAGTACTGAACCCTATTTTTACTATGTTTTTCCCAGACGTACATGCCTATGGTAAAGTTTAATTTAGAAAGTAGGCACAGTAAGAAGTTAACAACATAGCTAATACTAAAGTAGAACAATTATAACAATGTACCGTCATAAAAGTTATGTGAATGCGGTTGCTCTCAAAATATCTTACTGTATTGTACTCACCCTTCTTGTGAGGATGGGAGATGATAAAATGCCTACGGGATGAGATGCAGTGCGGGGAAGGACGTCAGCGTGGTGACGTAGCGTTAGGCTACTAGTGACCTCTGACAACGTGTCAGATAGAGGAGCATCTGCTTCTGGACCTCGGTTGACCGCGGGTAACTGAAACCATGGAAAAGCGGGGGGGGGGGGGTGGCACTGCTGTAATTTTGTATTTTTTGTTAAAAACAAGGCCCCACAACCTTCAGACCCTACATGTAGATGTGGCCCTGCTCACACTCTATATCCAACCAGCAAGTCCAGACAGCTGTGCTGTCAAAATGTATTCATAATCCAGCCCCTTTTTGTCACCTGAACGACTACAACTCCAGCTCAAACAGCTGCCACCTCTCACTTGGGTCACTGCAATAGCCCCCTGACTGGCCCCCCTACTTCCTCCCCATCATTTCCCCTCCCGACAGTCTAGTCCCAACAAAGCCGAGAGATCTTCTAACACAATTATTTAGATTATGTAAGTATTCTGCTCCAAACCCCCCAATAGCTTCACATCCCACTCAGAGAAAACCACAAACTCTGAAAAGCAGCCTACACCCCACTTCGTGATCTGGCCTCCAGCCACACCATCCTCCTTGCTGTTCCTCAAACACACCCCACAAAATTTCCCCTCATAGGTTTGCACTGGCTTCTTCCTCCCCCCTAGAAAGTTCTTCCTTCGGACATCCCCCATGCCTTTTCTCTTACCTCCCTCAAGTCTTTGCTTAAGCACCACCCTCTCAATGAAGCTTACCTTGACGTCCCCATTAAAAATTTCACCCGCTCACCTCCCACTTACCTTGCTCTCTACTTTTTCTTTTTTTCCATAGTGCTTATCGCTTTCTAAAACACTGGACAGTTGACTTATTTATGATATTTATCATGTTCCTCTCTCCTCCTTCTAGAATGCGAGCTCACAGGCACAGGAGTCTTTATTTTACTCACTGTTGTATCTTCAATACTTAGAATAGTGCCTGGCACCTAGTAGGCAATCAATAAATATTTGTTGAAAGAATGAATCAATGAATCAGGAGTGGTCGGGGCAGAGGAAGAGTGTGTGCAAAGATCCAGAGATGAAAACGGGTGTGGCTTATTCAAGGAACTCAAAGAAGTCTTAAGGAGAAAGTTCAAAAAAGGAGAGTGGCTCCAGCTGAGCCAGGCAAGGCAGACAGGAACCAGAGGGTGAAGGACTCCGTAGACCAGAATAAGGGTATTGAACTTCAGAGCAAGGAAAATCCATTGAGGAGTTATTAACCAAGGGAGTGGTGTGATCATAGTTTGGCACCATCGTTGGTGATCGTATAGGAAATGGATCGCTGTGGCAGTGGGGTGGGAGGTGGGGGTGAGGGTTGAGGACCAGAGGCAGAGTCACCAGTTAAGAGGCTTTGGGAGCAGTCCAGGTAAGAGGTCATGATCTCAGACTAATTTGGGCAGTGACCGTGGATATGGAGAGAGAGAGAGAGAGAGAGAGAGAGAGAGAGAGAGAGAGAGAGAGAAGTGGAAAGATCTTTTGTTCAGGAAGCAGACTCGGGAAGCTCTGATGATGAACCAACGGTAGGAGGGGTTTTGATGGGAAGAATGTGGTCATCTGTCCTGACTGTTGCTAGGAGGTCAAGCTACCGAGGACTGAAAAGTGTCTGCTGGAATTAGTGACAGGGCAGGAGTTGGCAATCTTGTCAGGAGCATTTCCACGAAATGGAAATGGTGCAAATCCGCCAGTCCACGCAAGTGACAAGTGAACGGGGTCTGAGGAAGCGGAGGCTCTTTACCTGTCCACAAAGCATGTGACACCTAGGAGGCTCTCAGTGCTTTCCTCCCCCCTTTCCCTGTATTCTTTTTTTATTTGAGTAATCTCTACACCCAACGTGGGGCTCGAACTCATAAACCCGAGATCGAGAGTCACACGCTCTCCCGACGGAGCCGGCCAGGCGCCCCCTCCTTTCCCTGTATTAATGGTGTTGCACATCTGCAACAGTTTTGCCGATTAAACTCTAGGTAAAGAAAAAATATCAAATTAAAATAATACCATAGGTAGTCAAATATTTACTATTCCTTTGGTATCAGGTTTCCTAAGGTAAAATATTAAATTCAAATATTAATGAGAAAAACAGCTGGTACTGAATATTCAAGCTCCCAGAGGACCACATTAATGAATCATTTTTAAAGCTGGACAGCTTCACACTTAATCCGTTCAAGGAATAGGAACACAGTCATTTCTCAATTATTGTTTTATAAAATGAATATAAATTTCCGATTAGTCTGTTCCTGAAATGGAAACAGCCTTTTAGCATTATAATAATAAATGTTTATTATAGGAAATTCAGGCATTAACCTAGTGCATGAAGAAGAAAGGGGATACAGAGTTTCAGTTTTGCAAGATGAAAAACGTTCTGTGGGTGGACGGTGGTGATAGTCGTATAGAAATATGAATGCACTTAATGCCAATCAATGGTGCACGTAAAAATAGTAAAAATGGCAAATTGTATGTTATGTATATTTTACAATTTAAAAAATAAACCATTAAAAGAAGAAGAAGGAGAAGAAGAAAGGGGATGGTTACCAGGGGCGAGGTGGGGGGAGGGATGGGTGAAATAGGGGATGGGGATTCAGGAGGGCGTTTGTGATGAGCACTGGGTGATGTATGGAAGCACTGAATCAGCCTATTGTAAACCTGAAACTAACATAACACTCTATGTTAACCCACTGGAATGAAAATAAACTTAAAAAAAAAAAGAAGAAGAAAGGGAAGATCACCTCCTACTCCCACTGTGTAAGTTATCATAGAGGATTCATTCATTATTCATTCAGCCAGTCAGTCATTCAGCGGATATTTACTGAACGCCTGCTATATGCCAAGCACATGTCTAGGTGCTGAGAATACATTAGTGAACAAAACAATGTCCTTTCCCTCGCGCGGCGCTTACTTCCAATGGGGGAAAAATCAACAAACAGGCGAGTGTGTATTATGTCGGAAGGTGATAAATGGTATAAAGAAAAATAAGGCAGAGAAGGGAGAAACTGAGTGATGAAGAGGTTGTAATTTTATACAAGGCAGGCCTCATTGATTAAGTGACATCTGAGCAAGGATCTGAAAGAAGAGCATTCCAGGCAGCAGGAAGAACCAAGGCCAAGGTCCCAAGGCAGAAGCAGGTTTGGCGTGTTCAAGGAACAACGAAAAAGCCAGCGTGGCTGGAGTAGAATCGGTGAGGGGAGAGGAGTAGGAAAGGAAGTCAAGGAGGCTTGGAGAGGCACGGGTCCTGTGGCTCTCCGAAGGCCACTAAAGGACTCGGGACTTTACTTGGAGGGAGGATGGAAATCACGCGAGAGTTTGAGCAGAGGAGGGACCTGATATTAATTCGGTTTAAGAAAAAAAAAATCACTCTGGCTGCTGTGTTGAGATCGGACTGAAGGAGGGCAAGGCAAGAAGTGAGGAGAAAAATTAGGCTATTGTAATAATCCAGGTGGAAGAGACGGTGGCAGAGACAAGGATGGTGGCCGTGAAGACGGTGAGAAGTGCTCAGACTCTGGACATACCTGGAAGGCAGAGCCAACAGCATCTGCCGGACTAGATACAGGCAGGGGGAGGTGTAGGCTCTGTGTGGCCTAAAGCGTATACAACTTGGTGGGGCGTGCTCTGTTAACAAGAAGGTACAAACGTAGGTACAAAGGTGACTATTTCAAATGAGAAAAGACATCCCAATATATTACAGATTTTTTCTTTAAATTTTGTTATTGTTATGTTAATCACCATACATTACATCATTAGTTTTTGATGTAGTGTCCCATGAGTCATATTACAGATTTTTAAAAGCTGACAAGGGGGGCCTGGGTGACGCAGTCGGTTAAGCGACGGACTCTTGGTTTCAGCTCAGGTTGTGATCTCAGGGTCATGAGATCGAGCCCCTCATAGGGCTCTGCGCTTAGTACGGAGTCTGCTTGGTACTCTGTCTCCCTCTCCCTCTGCTCTTCCCCACTGCTCTCTCTCTCTCTCTCTCTCTCTAAAATAAATAAATAAATCTTTTTTTTTAAAAAAAAGCTGACAAATATGACAAACATCAGAAAACGTGGAAAATAATATTAACTTCCTGCCACACCCCTAGGAGGTCTTTTCCCTATATTGCCGGTTGCGTGCCATTTATTCGCCTGTCCATATGGTGATTTTACAATCTTGTCTATAAAAGAACAGGATAATTCTCTCCTCTAGCATAGTTGATCAAAATTTGTATTTTATTACTGATACTTCAATTTCATTTTTATTACTGACAGAGTACCTAATTGTCATTGTGATAGGCCAGTCTTCCTCTCAGTTTACAGACTTTGCTTCCTTCCCAACATATTTAAATTCTTGTGCGTTAAAAACTGCCAAAAACATACAAAACTGATCTGAAAATAAGGCATTTATACAGGCAATTAGAATGCGTTTAAAAATTTGGGGTGCCTGGCTGGCTCAGTCAGTGAAGTGTGTGACTCAACCTTGGGGTTGGAGGGTTTGAGCCCCATGCCGAGTGTGGAGATTAATTAAACATAAAAGCTTTAAGGGCGCCTGGGTGACTCAGTTGGTTAAGCGACTGCCTTCGGCTCAGGTCATGATCCTGGAGTCCTGGGATCGAGTCCCACATCGGGCTCCCTGCTGCTCAGCAGGGAGTCTGCTTCTCCCTCTGACCCTCCCCCCTCTCATGTGCTCTCTCTCTCATTCTCGCTCTCTCCAATAAATAAATAAATAAAATCTTTAAAAAAAACATGAAAGCTTTAAAAAAATTAGCGCTGCATTGTATTGAGTTATGTAATTGTATAAATACTCTTAATATTACATACATTGATTTATTGATTAATATGTTTAGGCTTTGGGGCACCTGGGTGGCTCAGTGGGTTAAGCATCTGCCTTTAGCTTAGGTCATGATCCCAGGGTCCAGGGATAGAGTCCCACGTCGGGCTTCCTGCTCAGGGGAGAGCCTGCTTCTCCCTCTCCCTCCAACCCTCCCCCTGTTTGTGCGCTCTCTATCTCTTTCTCTCGCAAATGAATAAATAAAATCTTTAAATATATATATGTGTTTAGGCTTTCTGTCACTAGAACACTTGTTTCGGCTAGTTCGCTGTGTCCATGACACTTGAGCGTGCCATTTCATCTGAAACTACAAGGCTTCATCAGAACAGGTTAGTCAGATTCACCAAAACATGATCCAATACATTGAGGCATAAGACATGCAAATTCATACATGGAGAAAAATCACAATCTGTGTTCTGCAGACATGGGATTTTTGATAAATTCTAGTTCATAAGATTCCCACAGACATGTGCTATAGCCACTATGGAAAACAGTATGGCATTTCCTCAAAACCTTAAAAATGGAACTACCACAGGATCTAGCAATCCCACTTCTAGGAGTACATCCAAAAGCATTGAAATCAGGAGCTCCAAGAAATCCCTGTACTCTCATGTTCATCGCTGCTTTATTCACAATAGCCAAGATATGGAAACAACCTAAATGTCCACAGATGGGTGGATAAACAAAATGTGATATAGACGCACAATGGAATATTATTCAGCCTTGAAGAAGGAATGCCTTCATGGGCTACAACAGGCAAGAACCTTGAGGACCTTAGGCCAAGTGAAATAAATCTATCACAAAAAGACAAATACAGCATGTTTCAACGTATATGAGGCATCTAAAATAGTCAAACTTAGAAGCAGAGAGTCAAATGGTGGTTGCCAGGGGCTGGGAGAGGGGGTCATGGGGTGTTACTCTTCGAAGGGTATAAAGTTTCAGTTATACAGGACAGCTCAATTCTAGAGACCTTCCATAGGACATAGTGCCCGTGGTCAACAAAAATGCGTTGTACACTTAAAATTCTATAAAGAGGGTAGAGCCTCATGGTAAGTGTTCTTTACCACAATGTAGAAACTGGATGGTGCGTTTGTAGTTGCGAAAGTTGTTACTGAGTATGTTAGGGACAGATGAGAATTCCCATTTTGATGAGGCAGTGCTGAATCCTCTGTATGTAGTTTTACACGTCTGGTGAATGGCAGAATTTTTCACAAGCTAGGTTCTGGCTCTGTACATTCCAAACCTCATTCCTCCTCAAGCATCCATATTTTCAGTACCAGGTGCTGTAGGGATACATTAGTCCCAAGACAAGACCTGTGGCCCTACACCATTAGTCAGTATCATGTGAGATAAGAGTATTCCTAGAAACCATTCCTATGCTGGGATGACCTAGAAGTGACCGCAAGCCACGTAAATGCATCTGATCAAACCCAAAATATATGTAAACCTCGTTCAACTTCCCCTTTGTATGACCTCAAAATATCCACAGCCCCCCAACGCCAACCTGGCCACGGGGGCAAGAATGACAGAGGCTAAGTAGGAGTGGAAAGAGACAGCTGTCTGAACTGACTGCAATTAATTATTATCATTAAATTTAAAAATATTTCACTCTGGCAAATTTTACAAAAGCACGTAGTCATGTTACCCCACTGTCAGGGCCTTGTGCAAAGCTGCCACAAATGAAGCGCTCTGATGCTTAAGCTTCATTAACTTTGTGGTGAATGTGGGACTAGATGGGGAGCTTGAGAGAAAGAGAGGAGTCGGGGGTGATGCCTGGGTTTGGGGCCTCAGCCAACTGGGGGAGTGGAGTTGCTGGTTACTGAGATACAGAAGATGAAGAGAAGTTCTCGGGGTGAAAATCAGAAGTTTGGTTTGGGACAGGAGAAGTTGAAGGTGTCCATTAGCCAGCAAAGAAGAGCCAGCACACAGGCAGAGATGGGAGTCTGGAGTTCGTGGGAGAGGTAGATTAGGGAGACGACAGCACAAGGACTGTATTTGAAGCTGTGAGATGGCATATGGAGTGGGAAAAGAGAGAGAGAGAGAGAGAGACCAGAGGTCGACCAGGACAGAGCCCTGGGCAACTCCAGCGTTGGGGACATTGATGAATAAGGAGACTGAGAAAGAAGCCAGTGGGGCAGAGAGAAACCAGGAGACTGGGGGGTCCTGGAAGCCAAGTGAAAACAGTGTTTCAAAGTAGAGGGAGTGCTCAGATCTTTCAAGTCATGGGAGGACTGACAGTGGAACATTAGACTGGAGATTGAATGTTCGCATCAATGAGGTCAAAGATGATAGAGCATTTACCAAGAGTTGCCCTGAATGAGTCAAGAAAATGGAAGGAGCAGAATTACAGACATCAGTCATACTTGGTGTTCGAAGACCTGCTCTCGCGATTGTTCCCTATCAGCAGATACAGATCTCCTTGATTATTTTTAAAATGGTAAGAACAGAATTTTAAAAGTTGTTTAGTGCAGGGGTGCCTAGACGGCTCAGTCCGTGGAGCAAGAGACTCTTGGATCTCGGGGTTGTGAGTTCGAATCTCATGCTGGGTATAGAGATTACTTAAAAAAAATTTTTTTTTAAAATCTTAAAAAATGTTGTTTAGTGTAAGGATTACTATATTTGTCCGGTTTCCCTTTGGTGGACATTTAGACTGTTCATCTTGGTGATTATAAATAAAGCTGCAGTGAATCTCTTTGAACATAACATTTTTCTGCACGTGCAAAATATGCCTCTAAAATAGATTTCTGAATTCTGAAATCACTAAACAGTGTGCACATTTCCAGTTTTGATGCATGCTGTCAAATTGCCCTCAATTGACCTTCTCATCAGTAATATATGAGAACTGCCCTTTCCCCACACCTTCTAAAGCACTGGATACTAATAACCTTTCCAACTTGCCACTCTGATAGGTTTTTAAAATAGCAATGTTATTTTATTTTGCATGTCTTTAATCACCAGTAAAGTAGAACAGCTTTTTGTGTGTATTTCCATTTGTATTTCTTCTTTTGTGTCACAGCGGGGACCTTTGTCCATTTTTCTATTTGAGCATGTGTCCTCTTTTTATTCTAATCATTTGTTAGAAACATGTCATATATGTTGCAAATATTTTCCCCAAAATGTTGTTTGACTTGCGTTGTTATTTATGGGGTTTTTTATAGTGTTTGGGTTTCTTCTACGTGGTCTAATCTTTCATTGTTTTCTTTTAATGGTTTCTGCTTTCCATATCACAGCTGATCGTTTTTTAACAAGAGCCACGGAAATAGATTTTAAGATTATTAACCCAAAGCTTAGAGAGAACACGTTCTCTTTTCATAGCTAATCAGACATCTGCAATGGGAACAAAATTGCCCCTCCCCACCCCCAACTTTAATCAAGATGTTTCTCTGTATATTATTGGCAAAAACTACCACCTAATTGAGACTTCTGCATACTGGATGAATGCATCTGTGTATTTGGCCTCACAATGCCCAGGGGCTAATAGGACCCTGTGCTTTCTCTAACAAACATGAGAACAGACATGAGTAAGACAGCCTATTATGGGCTTTTTCAGCCCTTTTGTAAAATATAACATTTGCAGCATGCAAATTGCATAAAATGGCAATAATGCAGTTTTCTAGGTTTGAATGCGTTTCAGTTCATTCCATTTATAAAGCAGACTTGAAATAAAATAATTCCATTCCAAAATATTTTTTAAAGATTTTATTTTATTTATTTTACAGAGAAAGAGTGTACAAGCGGGGGAGGGGGCAGAGGGAAAGACTCTCAAGCAGGACATGGGGCTCTATCTCACAACCCTGAGATCATGACCTGAGCCAAAACCAAGAGTTGAATCCTTAACTGACTGAGCCACCCAGGCGCCCCCCAAATACTTTTTAGGCATGAGTTTCTTTAGGGAAGATGTTTTTGCCTTACATAAGTTGGAAACCACCACTGGTCCATTAAATGAAGTGGTTTCCACATATGTGAATATTGCAAGCTGAACTTTATTTTTTAATTTATTTTTTAAATTTCAAGTTTCTATTTAAATTCTAGTTAGTTAACATATAGTATAACATTGGTTTCAGTGTAGAATTTAGTGATTCATCACTTACATATAATGCCCAGTGCTCATCACAAGTGCCCTCCTTAATATTCATGATCCATTTACCCCATCCCCCAGCCCACCACCCCTCCATCAACCCTCGCCTGGCCCGATGCAGGACTCGATCCCAGGACCCCAGGATCACGTCCTGAGCTGAAGGCAGATGCTTAACCGACTGAGCCACCCAGACGCCCCTGTTTTATTTCTTAAATTCCACATAAGAGTGAAACCATATGGTATTCGTCTTTCTCTGACTGACTTATTTTGCTTAGCATAATACACTCTAGCTCCATCCACATCGCTGCAAACGCCAAGATTTCATTCCTTTTGATGGCTGAGGAATATTCCATTGTATATATCTACACCACCTCTTCATTATCCATTCATCGGTCAATGGACATTTGGGCTCTTTCCATACTTTGGCTATTGTTGATAATGCTGCTGTAAACATCGGGGTGCATGTGCCCCTTCGAGTCTCTACTTTTGTATCCTTTGGGTAAATACCTAGTAGCGCAGTTGCCGGGTCCTGGTGTAATCCTATCTTTAGCAAGTTGAACTTTCTTTAAACCTGAAAGCTGACAAAAAGTTTCAGTATGAACTAAGTTGTTACAGCAATTTTCTTAATGATTAACAGATCAACCCCCCAAAAATGCCATCAGCTACACACAGAATAAAGATCTCTCAATCTTGTTTCTTTCCCAAGGTATCCCAAGTGTTTTAGAGGTAAATTTTGAATTCAGTAAGTGTCCAAAGTAAGAAAAACTAAATAGAGCACCTGGACTTCAATTACTACCAAAAAAAAAAAAAAAAAAAGCTTACAGAATCTTTAAGATCACCAGAAACTGTGAAGCTATTAAAATATCAGGCAGTTCAAACACTCCTGTCAGAGGAACAAAAGCAGGAAAAAGAACATTCTCTATTTTAAATGTTTTCCTCAGACTTATCCAAGATGGTTGCTTATGAGATTCTCATGTAAAATCAATAATCAGTTAGACTTTATCATAGAAGAAATTATCCCACAATAGTAATAAAACCCATACAATATCTAGGACTAAATAAAAAATGAGCAGGAGGACCCCTAGAAAGAAAACTATAAAACTCTTGTAGGACATAAAATAAGACTTCGATAAACGGAGACACATTTTACCCTTAAATAGAAAGACTCAACATTATAACAATGTCAGGTCTCCATAAATTAATCTAGAAATCTAACACTCATATAATGAAAATTCTAGAAAGAAATTCACTCGAGGGAAAGATGGGGAACTTGACAAAATTATCCATAAAATACATTAAAATCTGGAAAAGGAAAAAAAATAAAATAAAATCTGGAAAAGGAGGGTAATAAGTAGGGCTCAATCCTACCAGACAGTAAAGGATATTATAAAGCCACACTAATTAAAAGTGTGATACAGAAACTGACAGGAATTGGCAGTTTATAGGATTGGAATGGAGTAGAGAAACAGACTCAAATATATGGGAGAACATAGTACTACATGATAAAGTTGACATTCATCCATTCATTCAACAAATATTTATTGAGCCATATGTGATGTAGACATGCAGCATTCAAAATTTCTGTCTTAAGTGGATTTAAATTCTCATGGAGAAAAAAAAACCGCAATAAATAAAATATATAGGACAGCAGACACTCATCAGTGCTATAGAGCAAAGCCAGGCAGGAAAGAGAGATGGGAGTTGGAGGGATTGTGATTTTAAACAGAGTGGTCATCTCTGAGAGGGTGACATTTCAGCAAAGACCAAGAGGTGAAGTCAGGGACCATGTACGTATCTGGAGAAAGAGTAGACCAGGGTTTCTCAACCTGGGCAATATTGACAGTCTGGGCGAGATAATTCTCGGCTGTAGGGAAGGCTGTCCTGTACATTGTAGCACATTTAGCAGCATCCCCCTAGCCTCTACCCACTGGATGCCAGGTGCATCCTCCCCCAGGTTGTGACCATCAAAAATGTCTCCAGGGGCACCTGGCTGGCTCAGTCGGAGGAGCGTGTGACTCTTGATCTCAGGGTCATGAGTTTGAGCCCCACATTGGGTGTAGAGCCTACTTTTACAAAAAAGGTCTCCAAACATCGCCAAATGTCACGTGGGGAGCAAAATGGCCCCCAAATGAGAACCTCTGAATTGGAGAGAACAGTGAGGGCAAAGGTTCCGAGTGGCTGAGGAGGGTGGCTGGCCTGTTAAAGGAACAGCAAGGGAGCTATTGTGACTGGAGTGGAGTGAGCGTGGGTCAGGGGTCCAGGTAGGGAGGGATGCTGGGAGGAGAACCAGAAGAATATGAGGTACTGTATTTCCAGGGTAGCAGTCTGTGGCAGATCCCACGGGGCCTTGTAAGACACTGTGATGACTTGATCTTTTATGCAGGAGAGATGAAAAAACCATGGGAGGATTTCATGCAGAGAAATGATTTGATATTTTATATTTGCAAAGAACCACGGACTCTGTGTGCTGTGTTGAGAGTATATTACAGGGAGCAAGGGGCGATGCAGGAATACCAATTATCGTGACAAGCCAGAGAAGAGGTGATGGTGACTTCCAAAAAGCTTAGACTAGGGTCATCGTAGTGGACAAGGGGAGAAGTGGTAGATTCTAGATCTATTTTGATGGTAGAGTCAACAGGATTTGCCAACAGATGTAAATAAAAGAGGGCCATCAAGAATGAGCCCTAAGATGTTAGCTTAAGCAACTGAGAGGTAGAGTTGACATTTACTGTTATGGGGAAAACCTCAGGGCTTGCAAATTTTGAGAGAAGATTGGGAGCTGGGTTTTGGACCTGTTGAACTTGAGTGACCTTTTGTACATCAGAGTGGAGGGGATGTGGTCAGTGGTTGTGTGGCTCTGAATTTCATGAGAGGTAGGGCTGGAAATATAAATTTGAGGTTATTAGCATATGGATGGTATTTAAAGCCTTGAGAGCAGATGATTCTCTCTCTCCCTCTCACCCTCCCCCCATTCTCTCTCTCTCTCAAAATAAATAAATCTTTTTTTAAAAAAATTGAAGTGGTGTAATGCAAACGTTCGGTGGGGGGGGCGGGATACTTTTCACTTTATGCCATTTCGGTTTAAGAAAGGTTTCAAGCGGACACTCTGCTTTCGAATAGTAGGGGAAACCTGAATAAGGATGTTTACTGTAAGACAGGTTCTTTTTTTTTTTAAGATTTTATTTATTTATTTGAGAGAAAGAGAGTGAGCAAGAGAGAGAGCATAAGCCAGGGGGAGAGGCAGAGGGAGAAGCAGACTCCCCGCTGAGCAGGGAGCCCGATGCGGGGCTCGATTCCAGGACCCTGGGACCATGACCTGAGCCGAAGGCAGTTGCTTAACAACTGAGCCACCCAGGCGCCCAAGACATTTCTTAATTTTGTAATAATTTTTAAATAAAATATTTTTAGAAACATCAGACAAAAACAGAAAGACATACCATATTTTTGGATAGGAAAACACATTAAAATATATCAATTCGGATACATGGGTGGCTCAGTCTGCCTTCGACTCAGGTCATGATCTCAGGGTCCTGGGATCGAGTCCCACATCGGGCTCTCCGCTCAGCGGGGAGTCTGCTCCTCCCTCCCACTCTCCTCTGTACTATCCCCCCCCTCAAATAAATAAAATCTTTAAAAATTTTTTTAAAATAAAATATATCAATTCTTTCTAAGTTATTTTTTGATTTAATATGATCTCAGTAAAACTTTCCACTTTGGGGGCTTAGAGAAGCTTATCTAATGATCATATGGAAAAATAAGCAAGGAAGAATAATCAGAAAACTGCTGAAAAGGGAGAATAATGGGGCAGGAGGGACTAGTCTTACTAAATAATACTACAGCATATACAAAATATATAAATAGCAAGGGTGTTTATTGCCTCAATATTTGTATTAGAGACAAACTGTAGACCACTGAAATACCTACCAATAGAGGACTAGTTAAATGTAATATGCTTCATCTATGTTACGGAGTATACTAAGCAGTCATTAAAAATAATGAAGTAGACGGGTGCCTGGCTGGCTCAGTCAGGTGGAGCGTGCGGCTCTCAGTCTCAGGGTCATGAGTTCGAGCCCCACACTGGGTGTAGAGGTTATGTAAATATATAAAAAACTTTAAAAAAATAATGAAGTAGAGGTGCTGACATGGAAAGGCATCCATGATGTATCGCTAAATCCAAAGAAAACAAGCTGCAAAACAATGAACATAATGTAATCCCATTTATGAAGCAAACACACGTGTACATATGAACACACATATATTACATGCCTGTAATGCATGGGGATTAGATGGGAATTGTGCCCATTGAACTGATCACAGTGGTTACCTCCAAGGAGGGCACTGAGATTCAAGTGGTGGGAGGAAGGATGATAAGGACTTTTGTTCTATATACTTCTAGAAAGTTTGAATCTTTTTTTTTAATTTTTTAAAAGATTTCATTTATTTATTTGACAGAGAGAGAGAGAGTAAGAGAGCTCAAGCAGGGCGACCGGCAGAGGGAGAGGGAGAAGCAGACTCCCCGTCGAGCAGGGAGCCTGACGCAGGGCTCGATCCTGGGACTCTGGGATCATGACCTGAGCCGAAGGCAGACATCTAACCGACTGAGCCACCCAGGTGCCCTGAACGTTTGAATCTTTTAGGATGAGACGTATTGGTGTTATGTGTGTAAATTAAAAAAAAAAAAAAAAAATTTTTTTTTTTTTTTTTTTTGTTTCAAGAAGGCTCCATGCCCAGCATGTGGCTTGAACTCAGACCCTGAGATTAAGAGTCGCACGCTCTACCAACTGAGCCAGCCAGGTGCTCCCTACCTGTGTAACCATTTTAAAAAGTAGCTCATCACTTTACTGCAAGAGCAGTTACAACCTGCTTTCTTGTAAATGTTTGGACAAACTAGACCACAAGCAGTTTACTAATGAGTTGACGGTGATTCATTCAGTCACATGCTCATTTCTTCATTCATTCAACAAATATGTCTGAAGTTCCTGCTAGGTGCCAGACACTTGGTGCCCTTGGTGATTACAGACACGGCCCTGAGGCAGCTCACTCCGGGGGTGGTTGCTAAAGCCCGCAGTCAGCCTGAAGGGACTGAACTGCCGGAGCAGTTGCTAGGGCCCTAATCAATTGTGCGTGATTAACAGCTACTAATAAAATAAGAAGTGAAGGCCTATCTCAAGAATGTCCAAAAGTGGAAGAGAACAGGACAGAAGTTGAAATATTTTTTTAAGTTTTTTTTTTATTTATTTAAGTCATCTCTACACCCAATGTGGGGCTCAAACTCACGACCCTGAGATCAAGAGTGACCTGCTCCTCGGACTCAGCCAGCCAGGTGCCCCCCAGAAATAGAAATTTTGAATCTAATGATATAAAAAGAGAAAAGCAAGCAACATTGGAAAATCCAACATGTCTCTTGTAAAACTTCTGCCTCAAGCCTTTCTAGCTCTTGGAAGTGACAATGGACTAGATTCTGCCCTCACTTGTACTTTCCAGGCTGCCAGAGTAGAAACCCACCCATGGAGCTCTGCATTTTCCTTCTGTACCATCAAGGATTCAGGGGGTAGAGAGTGGCCGGGTATTGCCAGGGCAGCAGTGGGGACCTCAGGAACCACAGAACTGTGGCTCACTATCTGAATCTTCCCATCTCGGGCAAGATGGGTTTTATGGGGCCAGAGCCAGAGGGTGAGGCTTCTACCAGAAGCAGCATAAGCTACCATGAACCCAAGTAGCAGGTCAAGTCAAAGCCCTTAGGAAAAAGCATAGTTCTGATCACCAGGAGGACCGGGTGCAGGACCAAATCCAAAGAGCCAGAGGCAAGATCCAGATGGAGCCAAGAATCTGGCGCTGTGTCTCCTCTCAACTTGCCTGTCCCCATCTCTCTGAGCTACTGAATTCCCTCCTCACATTCCCCTTTCTGTCCTCCCACATCCTTTGGACTCAATGCATGATGTTCTTTCCTGTTAAAACCTTGGCTCTTCTCCATGTAGTGCTGTCTGCCCCAGGCTGCTGGAAAGGCCTGAGACAAGCCAGCCCCTGGGACCCTGCTACGCAGAAGTCAAGCCTGTGCCCAGCACTACCCACCCCCCCCCACACACCCGTTTGCCCTAGTCCTTTTGCTGGGGGGAGACCAGGACCCAGCATACGGGCATGAGGATCTTACTAAGGGACCCCTGGCAAGGCCCTGTCTGAGTGGCTTTCCCTTCCCAATATTGCTCTCTTGGCAATACTTGCAACACTTGGCAGGCAGATTTTTCAGTGTAAATTCTCAAACTGCTGTTCTGGATTAGCAATCAATCACTCATAAATTTAGATAGGGCAATTCTGACCCTAGACCGGAACGCTCCTGGGGAAGCCAACAAAACAAAGTTTCTGAATCTTCAGATTTGAGGAACAGACACTAGACCCTTTCAGAAACAAACCCTAGGCCCCTGGGAGGCCCTGCTCATACAGCCAGCTGGTCTCTTTCTTTACCACCTCATCATGGCAACAGGCAGAGTCCAAGGAATGATCCTGAAATGTAGGACCCTCTCTGGGAAGGCAGGCTTAAGGAGGGTCCCTGAGCAAAGCGTAAAGGGTGCACAAGCATATGGTGGCAAGGAGGGGCCAATGGCAAGAACGAAGATGCAGAGTGGCAAAGTGGTTAAGAATGTGGGTTCTGGGGCGCCTGGTTGGCTCAGTTGGTTGAGCATCTGATTCTTGGTTTCGGCTCCGGTCATGATCTCACAATTGCGGGATCGAACCCCACATCAGACTCTGTGCTCAGTATGGAGTCTGCTTCAGATTCTAACCCCTATTCTCTCTCTCTCTCTCAAATAAATGAATAAATAAAAATCTTTAATAAAAAAAAAAGAATGTGAGTTCTGCTTGTGTTTGCCTCGCAGCCCGGCCACTTTCAAATTGCGAGACTCTGAGCAAGTCAATTAAATGCCTCTGAGACTCAGTTTCCTCATTCGTAAAATGGGATCATATTAGCACTCAACGGCTACATTATAAGAAATGAACGAGATAGTATCACAGAAGACTTAGCACAATGTCTAGCCCAGAGGAAGCACTCAGGAATATCACCCGTTTCTAGAGGGGAGAGTACAGCTCAGGAGGTTCCAACGGGGAGGAAAAGAGAAATGAAAGAGAGAGGTGACAAGGGCTCACATAAACTTTGCCTGACTCTCACTTTTTCCCTAGGGCTGACCTTGAGTATTTCAGGCATTTACCCAGAATGCATTTGCATGCTTTGTACATTTCCCCATCATTACTGATTTCTAGTCCCAACTCTGTCCTTGTCTAGTTACATGACCTTGGGCCAGTCTCCTGATTGTTCTATGCCTCAGTTTCTCCAAATGTAAAACCAAATGGCTATTGTAGAAAAATGTTAAGGTCACTCCTATTCGAACATTCCAATTCTATCTTATATTCTTGTCTTTTTCTCTAGGAAAGTGTTATGGGTTGAATTGTGCCCCCCAAAAGATATGTTGGAGTCCTAGTCCCTGGCACCTGTGAACGTGACCTTATTTGGACCCTAATTACAGGGGCACCTGGGTGGCTCAGTCGGCTAAGCGTCTGCCTTCGGCTCAGGTCATGATCTCAGGGTCCTGGGATCGAGCCCCGCATCGGGCTCCTTGCTCAACAGGGAGTCTGCTTCTCCCTCTGCCTGCCCCTCCCCCTGCTTGTGCTCGCTCACTTTCTCTCTGACAAATAAAATCTTTTTTAAAAATTAAAAAAGGAAATAATTACACATGTAATCTCATTAAGAGAAGGTCATTAGGGTCGGCCCTACTCCAATATGAGTGGTGTCCTTATAAGAACAATAGCAAACATTTGGAAACACACAGGGAAACATTCAGCTGTGAAAAATAGGTCAACAGGCACATAAAATAAGTGTATTCCATTTTTACACTCAGAATCATGCTTTTAGAAACAACTGTCTTGAGCATCAAATAATGTTCACGTGCAGATAACGTGACCCAAAATACTTTTAAAAATCATCAACGAACTTAATATACCTTTCAGACTATGGATGTCTGTACTATGAAGTAGCATTTCTACCCTGAAATGTTCCCAAACTAAGAAAATAGCCTTTAACAAATTCTGTGGTCTTATTTTTCTGATTTCTGGGGCATTTGATAGGAATTTAAAGCATTATGAGACATTCCTAAGTACTTTAGAGCAGCCTGCAAAATTTACCTTCTACTCTTTACTCACAAAAGAAATTTTCTAAAAGACATTAATGAATTTTGTATTAATACAGTAGTATGTATATAAAACCACGCTGTTTCTTGAATTTCGATTAATGAGCTGAAAGGAAAGCTAAGTGTACTTAATTAAGTGTCCTTAATCCTTTCGTGAGGATATATTCTATATATTTTTAAATATATAGAACCTACACCAGGGCATCTGGTAGGCAGGCTTAGTCCATATGCTTTTTTTCCGAAATAGTATTAATAGCAGCTAAAAATTGTAACCTCAAGGAAACCATAAAGTTTAGAGTGCCTTAACTTTCAATGTTTCCAATAAAATGGTTTAATACATGCTTTTGTTGGGGCGCCTGACTGGCTCGGTCAGTAGAGCATACAACTCTTGATCTCTGGGTTGTGAGTTCGAGTCCCACGTTGGGTGTAGAGTTTATTTAAAAATAAAATCTTTAGGGGCGCCTGGGTGGCTCAGTCATTGAGTGTCTGCCTTCAGCTCAGGTCATGATCCCAGGGTCCTGGGATCGAGCCCCGCATCGGGCTCCCTGCTCAGCGGGAAGCCTGCTTCTCCCTCTCCCACTCCCCCTGCTTGTGTTCCCTCTCTCGCTGTGTCTCTCTCTGTCAAATAAGTAAATAAAATCTTTAAAAAATAATAATAATAAATAAATAAAACCTTTAAAAATATACATATATGCTTTTGTTTAATAAAAAAGGAAAGAAAGAAAGAGGAAAGGAAAAGAAAAGAAAAACAAACAGGGAGAAGACAGCCATGTGATGATAGAAGCAGAGACTGGTGGGGTGTCTGGGTGGCTCGGTCGGTTAAGTGACCAACTCTTGGTTTTGGCTCAGGTCATGATTCCAGGGTCATGAGATAGAGCCCCACGTCGGGCTCCACACTCAGCATGAAGCCCGCTTGAGACTCTCTCTCCCCCTCACTTGGCCCCTCCCCCCACGCTTGCTAGCGCATTCTCTCTCTCTCAAATATATAAATAAATCTAAAAAAAAAAAAAAGAAGAAGAAGCAGAGACTGGAGCAATGCATCTACAAGCCAAGGAACATCAGCCACTGTCAGCAAACAACAGAAGCTTTGAGAGAGAGAGAAGGAAGCTTTCTTCCCGAAAGGTTTCTGAAGGAGCAAGGCCCTGCTGACACCTTAATTTCAGACTTCTAGCCTCCGAAACTGTAAGGGAATAAATTTCTGTTGCTTTAAGCTTCCCAGTTTGTGGTACTTTGTAGCAGCCCTATGAAACTAATTCAGAAAGTTTCCCCCAAATCATGTCTAGCTTCTGCTATCAAACTGTGATTTTCCAGGGTCCTGATTGCTTCCATATCTCCATTTCTAATTAAAGGCAGCTTAAGCACAGCATTCTAAGTTCCTGATTTAGTAATTTCATTAAATGATAAAAATTAATGCATGATATACCAGATACTCAGAAAATGTAAATTGCTGGAAGATTGTTATAGCAACATCCATACGAATTATCATGTCTTAAGAAAGGCCATGCATGTTTAGCAACTAATTAGAATCATACAATCAAAAGAATAAAGAGTACTTCCTTGGGGACATAAAATAAATAAATAACTACAATATTTTCATTAGATAGTTGGCAATGTTCCTTTAAACCTATTTGAGTGTTAGAGATTGATGTATAAATTAAATGTTTTTATAGTTTAGATTTGATATTTAGAAGACTTAGGCCATTAGAGAAAATTGTTTTAAAACATACCAAATGTTTGAAAAATGCTGTGATGCTTATTGATGCTATGTGAAGAAAATGAACTGTAACTCATTTCGAATCTTGAAGAATGTTTCAGAGACCCATTTCCATATTCTTATAAGACCTGAAAAATGCTTAAAATTTCAGAGGGTGAGATTAAAAAATGCACCAATTCCTAGATCAGGGGTTGCCAACTATAACCCACAGGCCAAATTCATGTCACCACTGGTTTCAGCCCATGAGTTAAGAATGGGTTTTTTTCAATACTCTAATTTGTTTTAAATATATATATATATTTTTTATTAAGTAAACTCTATGCCCAATGTGGGGCTTGAACTCACAACCCCGAGATCAAGAGTCACAGGTCTACTGATTAAGCGAAACAGGTACCCCACTTGTGCCTTTTATCCCTTAGAATAGTATTTATATATTTGAATGACTGGGGGAAAAAACAAAAAAGCATAATATTTTGTGACATACAAAAATTATATAAAAGTCAAATTTCGGGCGCCTGGGTGGCTCAGTCGTTCAGCGTCTGCCTTCGGCTCAGGTCATGGTCCCAGCTCCTGAGATCGAGCCCCACATCGGGCTCCCTGCTCCGCGGGAAGCCTGCTCCTCCCTCTCCCGCTCCCCCTGCTTCTCCCTCTCCCACTCCCCCTGCTTGTGTTCCCTCTCTCGCCGTGTCTCTCTCTCTTAAAAAATAAATTAAAAAATCTTTAAAAAAAAAAAGTCAAATTTCAGTGTGCATAAATAAAGTTTTATTGGAACATAGCCTCCCTTGTTCATTCATTTACATATTGTCAATGGCTACTTCTATTAGTGTCCTACTGTTGTATAACAAATTACCACAGACTTAGTGGCTTAAAACAACACAAATTCATAACCTCACAGTTTCTGTAGGTCAGAAGTCTGGGCAGGACTTAGCTGGTTCTCTGTTCAGGATCTCACCAGGCTGAAAGGAAGGTGTCAGCTGGGGCAGCACTTTGATTTGAGGCTCAGAGTCTTTTATCAAGCTCACATTGGTGTTGGCAGTATTCGGTTCCTTAGTTATAAGACTGAGGCCTCCTGTCTCCTACTTGGCCATCGGCTCCAGGCTCCTTTCAGCAACTAAAGCCTGCCCCACCCCCATTCCTTGCCACAAGGCCCCTCCATCTTCAAAGCCAGCTACAGAGAATTTCTCTCACGTTGAACTTCTTTAACACTTTGGGTTTTTTTCTTTAAAGATTTTATTTACTTGAGAGAGAGAGAGAGCATGAGAGAACAGAGGGAGAGGGAGCACAGAGGGAGAGGGCGAGCAGACTCCCCGCTGAGCAGAGAGCCCGAGGCAGGCCTCCATCCCAGGACCCCGAGATCATGACCTGAGCTGAAGGCAGACGCTTAACGGACTGAGCCACCCAGGTGCCCCAGCACTTTGAATCTCTCTTACTGGGAAGAGTCCCATTCCTTTTAAAATTTCGCCTGGGTGGCTCAGTTGGTTAAGCGTCTGTCCTTGGCTCAGGTCATGATCCCGGGGTCCTGCGATCAAGCCCCATGTCAGGCTCCCAGCTCAGCGGGAAGCCTGCTCCTCCCTCTGCCTCTGCCTCTCCCCCTGCTTGTGCTCTCTCTGTCTCTGTCTCTCTCTCAAATGAATAAATAAAAAATCTTAAAAAAAAAAATACAGGTTTGCCTGATTAGGTTAAGTCTACCAAGGCTAGTCACAGCAGCACCTCGATTGGTGTCTAATTGAACAACTGGAATAAAGTGTGTGTCCATCAGGGGCCAGGAATGTTGAGGACCATCCTAGAATTCCGCCTGCCACATTGCTTCCGAGCTACCATGGCAGAGGTGAGTAGTTGCCGGAGAGCTCAGGCGGCCCACAAAGCTGAAAATATTTACTGTCTGGCCCTTGACAGAAAAAGTTGGCTGATTCCTGCTCCAGATGAAGCTGAGTTTCAAGTTCAAGAACTGTGTGATCCCTGTTCAGCAAATAACTCTAAAGCTGGGGCAGTCTAACAGCAAGAAGAGGCCACAAGGGTGGGAAAATGGTAGCATTACCAAACTGTTTAAGCTCTTAACTCAAGCATACACCGAAATAGATGATCCTGAACTAACAGCACTTCAAAGAAATCATTTCAAACACACGCTCAGAGAATAATAAAATAATTACATCATGTCATGACATCATCACCACCCAACTTTGTCAAATCTTCATATATTTGTCTTCTTTCTAAGGAGCAAAACAGGGGTGCCTGGCTGGCTCAGTTAGTGGAGCGTGGGACTCCTGATTTCCGGGTCGTGAGTTCGGGCCCCATGTTGGACATAGAGTTTACTTAAAAATTAAATTAAAATAAAATAAGATAAAAAATTTAAAGTAGCAAAACAGATACAGTTGAAGCCCCCCGTTGAACATTTCTCTAAATCCCACACCACTCCCTCCCACTCCAGAGGTTAACCACTACCCTGTGACCACACGTTCCATAGACAACACATGGCCCAGTCTATCATGTCTTCAACTTTACATAAATGGAATTATACAGCATGTATTCTGCAATTTGCCTCTTTTGTTCTGTGTATTTATGAGATTCATCCACACTGTTGTGTGTTGTTACAGTTTGTTCATTTTTACTGCTGTATAGTATTCTGTTGTATGAATATACCACCGCTCATCTATTCTACCTGTGATATACATTTGGGTTATACCCAACTGGTTCCTATTCAAATAATGCTGCTGGGCTTCTGGCTGGCTCAGTCGGTAGAGCATGCGACCCTTGATCTCAGAGTTGTAAGTTCAAGCCCCACATTGGGCATAAAAATTACTTAAAAATAAAGTCTTTTTAAAAATTAAAAAAAAAAATAGGGGCGCCTGGGTGGCTCAGTTTAGTGTCTGCCTTTGGCTCGGGTCATGATCCCAGGGTCCTGGGATCGAGCCCCGCATCGGGCTCCCTGCTCAGTGGGAAGCCTGCTTCTCCCTCTCCCTCTGCCCCTCCCCCTGCTTGCTCTCTCCCTCTCTCTTTCTCTCTCTCTCTCTGTCAAATAAATAAATAGGATCTTTAAAAAAAAAAGAATTCTAAAAATAAAAAATAAAACAATGCTGCTATGAATATTCTTGTGTAGTCTCTTGACTCAGATATGAAAATTACCTCTAGTGTATTTACCCGGGAGTAGAATTTCTGGGTCTTAGGGTATGTGCATGTTTATCTTTATTAGATATTACCAAACTCTTCTCCAAAATGGTTGTGCCAATTTATACTCCAACCAACAGTGAACATAGTTCCCTTTTCCTCAATCCTTCCCAACGATTGGCATTATCGGGCATTTTGCCAGTCTCTGCAGTATGACATTGTGCTTCATTATTGTTTAATTTTGCAATTTCTTGATCGGAAATGATAGTAAATATCTTTCCATATTTTTTAAAAGATTTTATTTATTTGTCAGACAGAGAGAGCACAAGCAGGGGGAGAGGTAGAGACAGAGGGAGAGGGAGAAGCAGACTCCCCACTGAGCAGGGAGCCCGATGCGGGGCTCGATCCCAGGACCCCGGGATCATGACCTGAGCCGAAGGCAGATGCTTAACCGACTGAGCCACCCAGGCGCCCCTATCTTTCCATATTTTTATTGTCCCTTCGGGTTCCCTCTTTTGTGAACTGTACTTAACAATTTTCCTCTTGAGCCATTTTTCCAAAGGCTTCTAATTGTTCTGTAGTTCTTTACATATTCTGAATACCAATCCTTTATCATTTATATTCATTTATTCATTCATTAAGTATTTATTAGTACATACCATGTGCTAGACATGGGTTGAGGGCCAAGAAATATGGCAGCAATCAAAACAAAGTCCCTGTCCTCAAGGAGCTTGAATTCTAGTGGAGAAGTGGGCAATAAATAAATGAGCAAATAGATATAGAATGTCAGGTAGTGGTAAGTGGTATGAAGGGAAAACAGAAGAGGAAGTGACGGAGGTGTTCCTTTCCTTTTTTTTTAATTTTTTATTGTTATGTTAATCACCATACATTACACCATTAGTTTTTGATGTAGTGTTCCATGATTCATTGTTTGTGCATAACACCCAGTGCTCCATGCAGAACGTGCCCTCCCCAATACCCATCACCAGGCTAACCCATCCCCCCACCCCCCTCCCTTCTAGAACCCTCAGTTTGTTTCTCAGAGTCCATTGTCTCTCATGGTTCGTCTCCCCCTCCGATTTCCCCCCCTTCATTTTTCTCTTCCTACTATGTTCTCTTTTTTTTTAACAAATAATGTATTATTTGTTTCAGGGGTACAGGTCTGTGATTCATCAGTCTTACACAATTCACAGCGCTCACCATAGCACATACCCTCCCCAATGTCTATCACCCAGCCACCCCATCCCTCCCATCCCCCACCACTCCAGCAACCCTCGGTTTGTTTCCTGAGATTAAGAATTCCTCATATCAGTGAGGTCATATGATACATGTCTTTCTCTGATTGACTTATTTCGCTCAGCATAACACCCTCCAGTTCCATCCACGTCATTGCAAATGGGTGTTCCTTTCAATAAGGGGTCAGGAAGGCCTCTCTGAAGAGGTGACATTTGGACAGAGACATTACTGTCTTGAAGGGGAGAACCAAATGTATATTTGGAGGAAGACTGTTCCAGGCAGAGGAAGACCAGGTGCCAAGGGTCTGAGGTAGGAGCAAGGATGTCACAAATACATTTTCCTTGTCCATGGCTTATTTTTTCATTTTGTTCATGATTTATTTGCTTGTATATATAGTTTAAATTTTCAATGTAGTAAAATTTATCAAGCTTTCACTCACGGTTTATCTATTTACATTTTAAGAAATCCTTCCCTATCACAAGAACATAAAGGCATTTGCTTATATGATCTTCCAAAAGTTCTCAAGTACTTGTTACATTTAGGTCATAAAGCCACTTTGAATTTGTTTTTGTATATGGTGTGCAGTCAGGATATAATTTCTTTTTTCCGTATGGATAACCAATGGTTCCAGCCACATTTATTAAATAATTCCTCCTGATCACAGGGGAAGGGAGGGAAAAATAAAACAAGAGGAAATCAGAGAGGGAGACAAACCATGAGAGACTCTTAACTCTAGGAAACACCCTGAGAGTTGCGGGAGGGGAGGTGGGGGGGGATGGGGTAACTGGGTGTTGGGCATGAAGGAGGGCACATGATGTAATGAGCACTGGGTGTGATATGCAACTGATCAATCACTGACCTCTACCTCTGCAACTAGTAATATACTATATGTTAATTAATTGAATTTAAATTTTAAAAAGAAAAATATAAATTCAAAAAATAAATAATTCCTCCTCTCATGTATCAAGTTTCCATTGATGTGTGGGTCTGTTTCTGGGTTATGTTGTTCCACTGGTCTATTTATTTTTCTCTGCACTGTCTTAATTACTACCACTTATAAAAAGTGTTGACATCTGCTAGGGTATATTGTGTTGCTTTGATATTGCCTTGGCTATTCGCGGTCCTATTTAGAATTTTAATTGGAATTGCATGAAATCTCTAATTCAGAGAGACTCGATAGGATTACTCATTGTTTTCCGATACATAAACATATTTTATCCCTCCATTAACTTAGGTTTTCTTTAATGTCGTTCAATAAATATTTATGCTTTTCTGCATACAGGTCTTACACATCTTTTGTTAGATTTATTCTGGGGTGATTGCCGTGTTTGCTGCTACTCTAAGCTCTAATTTTTGCCCTACTTACTTTTTCATATTGCTCTTATATCCTCAAACCTTGCTAACTGTTCCTAATTTTTCAATAATTTGTATATTCTCTTGTATTTTTATGTAGACAAGCATGCCATCTGCTAATAATAACCTTTGTTTCTCCTTTTTCAATCCTCATTTTTTATTTACTTTCCTTTTCTTACTATAGTGATTGGGACCTACAGTGCAACATTGAATAGAACTGAGAGTTTTGCTCCTTTATTATTGCGGTGATTCAATAGGTTTTTCTTTTTCTTTTTTCTTTTTAAAGATTTTATTTATTTATTGGAGAGAGAGAGAGAGTGCACGCAGAGGCAGAGGGAGAAGCAGGCTCCCTGCTGAGCAGGGGGCCCGATGTGGGACTTGATCCCAGGACCCTGGGATCATGACCTGAGCCGAAGGTAGACGCTTCACCGACTGAGCCACCCAGGCGCCCCTAAATAGATTTTTCTAATGTTAAAACATTCATATTACGGGGGAACCTGGGTGGCACAGTTGGTTAGGTGTCTGACTCTTGGTTTCAGCTCAGGTCGTGATCTCGGGCTTGTGAGGTCAAGCCCCACATAGGGCTCTGCTCTCAGCACGGAGTCTGCTTCAGATTCCCTCTCCCTCTACCCCTCCTGCTTGTGCCTTCTCTCTAATAAATAAATAAATCTTTAAAGAAAACATTCATATCACAGAGATAAATACAACTTGGCCATGATGTATTTTTATACATTATTGTTTCTGATTGCTTGTATTTAGTTTTGCATTTTTGCATGTATGTTCATAAGTGAAGTTAGCCTGTAATTGTCATTTCTCAAACTAGCTTTGCTTCATTTGGCATCAAGGTTATATTAGCCTTATAAAATGAGTTGGGGCAGGGGGGCGCACCTGGCTGGCTCAGTTGATAGAGCGAGTGACTCTTGATCTCCGAGTCGTGAGTTCAAGCCCCATGTTGGGTGTAGAGATTACCTAAAAAATAAAATCTTAAAAAAATGAGTTGAAAGGGATTTACTGTGACAGTTTATGTAGTATTATCTGTTCCTTGAATGTTCGATAGACTCATCTGTACAACCAGCTCTCTAGGGGGTGCATGGTGAGTTGCATATCTGCTTGTTGGTTGGTTGGTTGGTAGATTTTAACTACTGCTTCAATTTCACTAATAACCATAAGTCTGCTCAGTTTCCCCATTTCTTGAGTCAGTTTTGGTAAATTGTAGTTTCATATGAAATTAACCATTTCATTTAAGCTTTCACATTTTTGGCATAAAGATGTTCATAAAGTTCTCTTATTATTGTTTCAATATCCTATTTACTGTATCAGTTACTTTACACCTATTCTCATTCTTCCTGTTTATTTGTGCCTTCTCTCCTTTTCTGTCAGAGAGTTGTCCCCATTATTCATCTGGCCAGAGAGTTGTCTGCTTTATTCATCTTTTTCAAACAACCAGGTTTTCTTGTATTTTTTTTTTGGTCTGATTTGTGAATGCATTTGTGACCTAAAAAGGCGAAGCCACATTTTATTCTCTATTAAATCAACATTTATCAGAAAGAATAAAATTACATGAGAAGAAGCACAAACATTAACAACAACAATTATCTGTGAGATCAAGCCTATCCCGGCATATCTAGCATGTATATATGTCATCTTTATATTCATATAGAAAAACGAGTGCTTTATTTTGTTGTTCTTCTTGATTTGGCTTGGCGTTCTATTTCATAAATTTCTTTCCTTCTGCTTTTATGTCATTTTATTTCTAATTTCTTTAGTTACTTTTTAGCATTTCGCCTTTTCTAATAGAAGAATTTAAAGCTATATATTTCTCCCTAAGTAGCGCCTTAGCTGTATCATCACAAGCACTGTCATTTAGTTCTAAATATTTTCTAGTTTCCAGTGCAATTTCTTCTTTGACCCATATGCTTTGTGATTATAAATATCCAAGTATATGTGGCCTTATTTTTTTTAATTTTTTTATTTACCTAAGAATCTCTACACCCAACATGCGGCTCGAACTCGCGGTCCCAAGAACAAGAGTCCCATGCTCTACTGACTAAGCCAGCCAGGTGCCCCATTTGTGGCTTTAAAATTATCCTCTTATTTATCATTTCTTTTTTTTTTAAGATTTTATTTATCTATTTGACAGAGAGAGAGAAAGAGCACAAGCAGGGGGAGTGGCAGAGGCAGAAGCAGATTTCCCGCAGAGCAGGGAGCCCAATGCGGGACTCGATCCCAGGACCCTGGGATCATGACCTGAGCCAAAGGCAGATGCTCAACCGACTGAGCCACCCAGGCACCCTCTCCCTCTTATTTATCATTTCTAACTTAATTTCATGATGGCCAGAGATCTCCATGATATGATCTCTGTGGCAAATATTCTCTGATATTTGTTATGTACTTGGCAAATTAATGATCCATTTTTTAAACTGTTAAATATGTGCTCGAGGGCGCCTGGGTGGCTCAGTTGGTTAAGCGACTGCCTTCGGCTCAGGTCATGATCCTGGAGTCCCGGGATCGAGTCCCGCATCGGGCTCCCTGCTCGGCAGGGAGTCTGCTTCTCCCTCTGACCCTCTTCCCTCTCGTGCTGTCTCTCATTCTCTCTCTCTCTCAAATAAATAAATAAAAAATCTTTAAAAAAAAAAAATATGTGCTCGAAAAAAAATATGTATCATCTAATTGATGGATGTAAAGTTCTATATGTGTCCAGTAGAGAAAGCCTATTAATTGTGCTTTCAAATCTTTTATACTTCACTAATTTCTTGTCTGTATAACTACTCAAATACGAAGAAAATATGTTAAGGTCTGTCCTATTTGTGTATATTTTCCCTTTTCTCCTTGTAATTTTGCCTTTTTTATGATACTATCATTAGATATATACAGGTTTAGAATTTCTATACCTTCTTTTTTTAATTTTTTAAAAATTTATTTAAGTAGGCTCCGCACCCAGTGTGGATCCCGATGTGAGGCTTGAGCGCCTTGACCCTGAGATCAAGACCAGAGCGGAGATCAAGAGTCAGACACTTAAACGACTGAGCCACCCAGGTGCCCCATAATTTCTATACCTTCTTGATGCATTGTTCTTTTCATCATGATGTAGTGCCCACATTAGGCCTAATCATGTTTTCTACCTGAATGTCTAGTTTGTCTGATATTAATACTGTGGCACCAGTTTTCTTTTGGTTATATTTCCTGGTCATATTTTTTTCTGTCTTTTTACTTTCAAACTTTCTGTGTCCTTATAGTTCAGGTGTCTCTCTTATGAACAGTGTATACCTGGATTTTTTAAAAACACAATTTGTCAATATATGTTGTTGAACTTGTAAGTTTCATCTGTTTACACTCTCATTGCTAGTTTATGGGATTTCTTCCTACCACCTTAATTTGTGCTTTCTATTTGCCCTTCTTTTTTCTTTTTTTTCCTTTGTTCGCTATTTATTTGTGCTTGCAGGATTAGTGTTATTTTCACTCTATGGCTCGGTTTGGGGGGGCATTGAGCAGAGGGGTATTTGTTTTTGCAGGAAACTTTTTAATCCATACATACCTTTTGTAAGGGTTCGTTTAATTGAAACAAGATTGTATTGTCCATGAATTCACTTAACTTGGCATAGTCAGTGGCAAAACCTTGTAATACACTGGAAATTGAAGAATTAGTGCAGCAGCACAACCAACCCTGCTGTGTGGGGACCCCCACGTTTCCCTCAGGAGACCCTGCATCCTGCTTCTGCCAACTGTCACACATAAGACCAAGCGAGCATGCCCATGATGTCCGTATATATATATATACATACATATAATACTAATACCTTCCTTGGTGGTTTAAAAAATGAATATATATTCTAATACTTTTATCTCCTTCCTCAAAAGGGTTAGGGTAATGGGCTGAGCGATATCCCCCCCAAAAAAGAGATGTTGAAGTCCTAGTCCCCCGTAGCTCAAAATAGGACCTTATTTGGAGACAGGGTCTTTACAGAGGTAATCAGGATAAAATGGGGTCATTAGGGTGGGCCCCAGTCCAACATAACTGGCATCCTTTAAAGAGGAGAAATTTGGACACACAGAGAGAGACCTAGGGAGAACTCCAGGTGAGAGGATGAAGGCAAAGATGTGTCTACGAGCCAAGGAACACTGAAGATTGCCAGCAAGGCACCAGAAGCTAGGAGAGAAGCATGGAAAAGATTCTCTCTCCCAACCCTCAAAAGAAAAAAACCTGGGGCACCTGGGTGGCATAGTCGGTTGAGCATCCGACTCTTGGTTTTGGCTCAGGTCATGATCTCAGGGTCGTGGGATCAAGCCCCGCATCGGGCCCCATGCTCAGCGTGGAGTCTGCTTGGGATTCTCTTCACCCTCTGCCCCTCCCCTCCTCTCTAAAATAAATAAATCAATCTTAAAAAAAAAAAAAAGGGTGGGGCACCTGGGTGGCTCAGTCGTTAAGCATCTGCCTTTGGCTCAGGTCATGATCCCAGGGTCCTGGGATCGAGCCCCGCATCGGGCTCCCTGCTCCACGGGAAGCCTGCTTCTCCCTCTCCCACTCCCCCTGCGTGTGTTCCCTCTCTCGCTGTGTCTCTCTCTGTCAAATAAATAAATAAATAAATAAATAAATAAATAAATAAATAAAAGAAACAAAACCTGGGAGCGCCTGGCTGGCTCAGTCAGAACAGCATGCGACTCTTGATCTGGGAGTCCTGAGTTGGAGTGCCACATTGGGTGTAGAGATTACTTAAATAAATAAATAAAAACTTAGAAAAGAAAAGAAACCCTGCTAACACCTTGATCTCAGACTCCTTGTCCCCAGGACTGTGAGACAATAAATATCTGTACCCAGTCTGTGGTATTTTGTTACTGCTGCTGTGTTAGTGATATAAATTAATATTAGTGTTACTGATGCAGGTATGAAGCATTCACCTTGTCTACCACATTACTGGAACTAGATGTCCATAAGGGCAATTTTTTACTTCTCAGATGCACAATTTTTTTTTTTAGGATTTTATTTTAAGTAACCTCTATGCCCAACATAGGGCCCAGACTGACAACCCGACATCAAGAATTACAACTTACCAACTGAGCCAGCCAGGCACCCCTCTAATACACAACTTTTAAAATGCTTTTATTCAATGACAGAAGACAATAAGAGGATTAATAGAGTATGGTGTCCCAGGGGCAAATAGATGGACAACCAATAAGAATATTATTTAATTACATAATTTTTTATTTTTTAAAGATTTTTTATTTATTTGAGAGACAGAGAGAAGAGAGAGCACATGCAGGAGTAGGGGGGGAGGGAGAAGCAGGCTCCCTACTGAGCAGGGAGCCCCGATTCAGGGCTCGATCCCAGGACCCTTGGATCATGAACTGAGCCAAAGGCAGATGCTTAACCAACTGAGCCACCCAGCCGTCCCTAATTACATAATTTTTATTTTTATTTTTTTAAGATTTTATTTATTTATTTGAGAGAGAGAATGAGATGGAGAGAGAGAACATGAGGGGGGGAGGGTCAGAGGGAGAAGCAGACTCACCACTGACAGCAGAGAGCCCGACGCAGGACTCGATCCCCGGGACTCCAGGATCATGACCTGAGCCGAAGGCAGTCGCTTAACCAACTGAGCCACCCAGGCGCCCCAACTTACATAATTTTTAAAAAGCAGCAATAGAAAGAGGCTGAGGGCAACACCCCAATTAAAAGCCATGATCCCCTGTCCAGTTCCTGACCTGAGTCAGTTTTCAGACCCAAAACCCATTGACTAAAGAGGTGGCTGGGTCCCCAGGAGGAAGAACACTGCATCGCCATGGCAATTACATACCATAATAATAGTACCAGTCTTAGGGCGCCTGGATGGCTCAGGTCATGATCTCGGGGTCCTGGGATCGAGCCCCACATCGGGCTCCCTGCTCAGCAGGAAGCCTGCTTCTCCCTCTCCCACTCCCCCTGCTTGTGTTCCCTCTCTCGATGTGTCTCTCTCTGTCAAATAAATAAATAAAATCTTAAAAAAAAATAATAGTGCCAGTCTTGGACAGCTACATGCAAAAGAATGAAACTAGACCACTTTCTTACACCACACACAAAAATAAACTTGAAATGGGTTAAGGACCCAAATGTGAGACCTGAAATTATAAAAATCCTAGAAGAAAGCACAGGCAGTAATTTCTCTGACAGTAGCCATAACATCATCTTTCTAGATAGGTCTCCTGAGGTAAGGGAAACAAAAGCAAAAATAAACTATTGGGACTACATCAAAATAAAAAGCTTCTACATGGCAAAGGAAACAATCAACAAAACTAAAAGACAACCTACAGAATAGGAGAAGATATTTGCAAATGACATATCTGATAAAGGGTTAGAATCCAAACTATATAAAGAACTTATACAACTCAACACTAAAAAAACTAATAATCCAATTAAGAAATGCACCAAAGGGGCACCCAGGTGGCTCAATTTTTGGGGCATCCAACTCTTGATGTTGGCTCAGGTCATGATCTCAGGGTAGTCAGATCGAGCCCCGCATCAAGCTCTGTGCTCAGTGGGGAGTCTGCTTGAGATTCTCTCCCTCTCCCTCTCCCTCTCCCCACTTGCTTTCTCTTATATAAATAAGTCTTTTTTAAAAAATGGACCAAAGACATGGACAGACATTTCTCCAAAGAAGACATACAGATGGCCAACAGACACATGAAAAGATGCTCAATATCACTCATCGTCAGAACAATGGAAATCAAAACCACAATGAAGTATCACTTCATACCTGTCAGAACGGCTAAAACCAAAAACACAGGAAACAACAGGGGCAACAACATGGATGGATCTAGAGAGTGTAATGATAACTGAAATAAGTCAGAAAAAGACAAATACCATATGATTTCACTCGTATGTGGAATTTAAGAGTCAAAACAAACAAAGAGAAAAAGAGACAAACCAAAAAACAGACTCTTAACTCTAGAGAACACACTGATGGTTACCAGAGGGGAGGAGGGTCAGGGGATGGGGGAAATAGGGGATGCGGATTAAGGAACGCACTTGTCGTGATGAGCATCAGGTGTTGTACGGAATTATTGAATCACTAGACTGTACACCGGAAACTAATATAACACCGTATGTTAACTATACTGGAATTAAGAGAAAAACTTTTTAAAAAACCAAAAAAAAAAAATTTTAACTTCATGCAGAAACACCCTTAAAAAAAACCCCAAAAAAAAAAAAAGAGGGGCGCCTGGCTGGCTCAGCTGGTGGAGCACGTGACTCTTGATCTCGGGGTTGTAGGTTCAAGCCCCATGTTGGGTGTGGAGATTACTCAAAAATAAGATCTTAAAAAAAAAAAAAGGAAGAATGCCTTCTTTAAACAAAAAAAAGGGAGGAAGAGGAGGAGCATTACCTAACGATAAAGGGTCAATTCTCAACAATTGAGAATTCTCTTTTTTAAAGATTTATTTATTTATTTTAGAGAGACAGCAGCAAGCAAGCAGGGGGGAAGGGCAGAGGGAACGGGAGAAACTCAAGCAGACTCCCTGCTGAGCGCCGTCACGGGGCTCGATCCCAGGACCCCAAGATCATGACCTGAGCCAAAATCAAGGTCAGACACCCAACCAACTGAGCCACCCAGGCGCCCCAACAATTGAGAATTCTTAACAGAACAATCCTGATTATATCTATACCTAACCACAGTGCATCAAAATAAATGAGGCCAAACACTGACAGAACTACAAGGAAAAATAAATACATCGACCATTATAACTGGAGACCTCAACACCCTTTTGTCAGGAATTATAGGTCAAGTAGACAGAAAATCAGTGCGGGTATCGGAAGGCATCTTGGAGAAAGGAGAAGATGAGAACCAGTAGCTGCGGTGAGGGCAACTACAGCAAGGTGTAGCCCTTCGCACTCACCTCTTCTAGGTTTCTCCTCAGCAAGAGAAGTCCAGAGGAACACTGAGCTGGTGCGGAGAAGTTCATCGGTGCAGCACTAAGGGTGGATGGTGGCGGGAACGGAGCTGCACACTGGATCTCCCTTCAGGAAAGAGTTTGCCAGGTATCTCTGAGGGGCGCCATTAGCTGACAGCCTCCAACTGCAGCACCTGGCGAGATCAGCTGCAGCATTCCTGACAAGACCTTTGGAAGATTCTAGCCAATGACCCAGCACAGTGGCAGTACCAGGCCTGAGCCGCCTCTGCCCAACATGGGACTCTTCTAGCAGGCGGTCTTTCTTCCAGAACTCCCCATTGGGTTGACCAAGGCTTTGTCACATCTGCCTTACAGTCTGAGGTAGTTCTGCCCATTTCTCTTCCTCCCCAGTCCCTTGCAGGTGGGGCAGATCTGCATTATGGTCTAAGGGCTTTCCCTGCCCATTCTTGCTCCCTTGTATCTTTCACAAGCATGGTCCCCAATCAACATCTTGCATTCCTAACTCCATATTAGCATCTGCTTCCTGGAGGACCCAAATTGGCACAATTAGCCACTCACCACTGCCATCCACTTTGGAGAAATTCTGCAGAAGACACTTAATCAAGCATTTCAAGAGTCTCTTCATTAAGATCAAAATATTTGCCGCAAGTTCCTCAGTTGAATTCAAAACTAGGTAATTCAGACCATGAAAAGCATTTCACACCCCCCAAACTCCTCATCTCCATCAAAGCATATGGGTTAAGGCTACAGCTTTTGCCATCCTGGCATTCAGTTCCTCTTGCATGGCACAACACCGATGAAGCTTGTCATAAATTGGGGTTGTTCAAAGTCAGTCCTCGTCATGCTTATGATCATTCAGATTGAAGAAGTTGGTTTTTTCCCCCCCAGAATCATAGATTTTTCTTAAAGCTCAAATAGTCAAGTGACAATTTTCCTTACGAAAATCAGTGCAAAAGCAGTTATTTAGAGTCATTGCCCATCTCTTCATAAAGCTGAGGGGAAAAAAATTCTTAACGTGACTGACAAGCATTAAGTGCTTCCTGTATATCTTCATGGGTAGCTCAGGTGGAGAGGGCTTCTCTGGGGACAACCGTGTGTCGATACGTTAGTCAGGGTAGATTAGACTCTGCCGTGGTAACAAATACACCCTGAGGGGCGCCTGGGTGGCTCAGTCGGTTAAGCGTCTGCCTTTGGCTCAGGTCATGATCCCGGGGTCCTGAGATCGACTCCCTCTGCTTCTGCTCCTTCCCCCCCACTCATGCTCCCTCTCTCTCAATAAATAAAGTATCTTAAAAAAACAAAAAACAAATAAACCCTGAAACGTCATTGGCATAACACAAAGGTTGATTTCTCATTCTCACAAAGGAGATGGTTCCGGTCTGAATAACTCTCCCAGGCAGGCTTCCTCAAAGTGGCAAGCTCGAGGATCCAGGTTCCTTGCATTTCACTCGGCCATTTTAGAGTCTTTTGCTTCCAGCTGTACCAATAGGGTCTCAGCATGAAAAATTATGAGGGTGCAGCCTGAAAGTGGCTGTTTTCAATCCCGCCCCACATTCCATTGGCCAAAACGAAACCACGTGGCCCCACTTGGCTAAAAGGAAATCTGGGAAATACACAGGAGCACACAGGTGTTGGTGTTCAGTCTCTGCCATAACAGACTATACTTTTGGTGTAGCAGCTTGAATATATGAAACGAGCCCTCCAGTTGGATGTACCAGAGCTTCAACATGCTTCATACTTTATCTTGATACATCAACTTTCAGCCTGTCGGTCAGTCTTTCTCTTTGACATCTTGTAAGTGCAACAAACCTCATGCAAACTATATGCAAAATAGCAGTAGCCTGGCAATACTATGGTAGATCGGGCTAGTCTCTAGTTGGGACATTAAACCCCAGAACCATGCATGTCACACTTGCAGGAGGAGCTCAGCCCTGTGACCCCCAACTAGGCCCTTGAGCCTAATCTTGGAGAACACCCAGAAGAGACACTGAAAGCCATTCCCAGTGCCCCAACAGCAAAGAGCCACACGGCTCATGGTAGCTAGCTGCTACTTTCACTGGTACTGCCAACACCAGCTGGCTAGAAGTGAAGGGACATTTTATACTACTACAGCTGGACATTACCAGAAGGTGAGGGTGAGGATGAGGGTTAAGTTAGGGTTAGGGCTAGGTTAAGGTTAGAACTCCCCGTCTGTGATGGGTTAAGTCCCTAGAGCCTTGAACCTCTCCTCAGGATGTTCCCTCCACATCCTGCTATAACTAAAACCTTGGCCTCTAAAGTGCAGGCTCTCTATTCTCTCATCTCCCCACAGCTCAATGCCTTAGAGAGTGCAAGACGTGGAGTTGGGGCTCTCCTTGCTCCCCAAGGCCACCTTAGGTCTTTGCTCCTCCCCACTCTTGAGAAACCTCTGGCTCCTCCTTGACTCACACCATCCCATGCTTTCACCTTTTCCCCATCCTGGGGGTAGTCTTGTTACCGTCCTGGTCACTGCCTTCATTCCTGAAGGCTTTAGCTCTTGGCTCACTGTCTGTCCTCTTTGACTCAACTTCTCCCGTCTTTTCAGTGATTTCAACATTCATCTGGTCAACCACCCAGCACCCTGGCTTCTTGTTTCCTAAATCTGCTCATTGCCAATGACCACTACCATTCTGGGAAGCACTTCGTAACCGCAGTATAGAGCACTAGTATGGGGCCTTGTATCTTGAAGGTCCATATCCCTCAATGCATTCATTTCATTGGTACATCATCACATGATTTCCAGAAGCTGGTAAACCTTTAGTGCAGGAAGAATGTAAAGGCATGTATCATTTTTATTAGGAATTAGACTTGTGCTTCCTTCTTCTCTGTCTTGTTTTCTGTTGAACTCAACGTGGGTCAGTGATTACAAACGGGATTTTAAAGTTTAGCAGTGGGGGCGCCTGGGTGGCTCAGTTGGTTAAGCGACTGCCTTCGGCTCAGGTCATGATCCTGGAGTCCCAAGGGTCGAGTCCCACATCGGGCTCCCTGCTCAGCGGGGAGTCTGCTTCTCCCTCTGACTCTCCCCCTTCTCATGTGCTCTCTCTCTCTCTCTCTCTCATTCTCTCTCTCAAATAAATAAATAAAATCTTAAAAAAAATAAAATAAAGTTTAGCAGTGGATGAAGATCCAACAATACCAAAATACATACGCACCAAGTTATTCATTATACCTTTGCTTATAATTGCAAAATATTGGAAACAACTGAAATGTCCATTTTTTTGTCCTAATGTCCTAAATGTAATTTAGGAGTGTGGTTGAATAAAAACTATGACACATCTATACAATAGAATACTATGTGGCTGTATAAAAGAGTGAGAAAAATCTCTGTGAACTGAGTTGGAGTGACTCCTTGGATATGGTATCCAGTGTAAAAAGCCAAGTGCCAAAGATTATATCTATAGAATGTTACCTTTTATGTAATAAAAGGAGATATTTTCATGCAAATACCTACACGCAAATATTCCTGGAAACTTTATTCATAATAGCCCCAAACTGGAATCAGCCCAAATGTCCACCAGTGGACAAACGAATAAACACATTGTGGTATGTCCACACACAGAAGCAATAAACAGGAAGAAACTATTGATGAACACAACAACATGGATGAATCACAGAAGCTTCGTGCTGAGTGAAAGAAGCCAGTCCCAAAAGGTTACATGCTGTATGCTTCCATTAATACGACATTCTGAAAAAGCAAAACTGTAGGGACAGACAGAAGACCAGTAGCTGCCCAGGGTTGGGAACAGGGGAGGCCTTGACTGCAAAGGGGCAGCACATGAGAATGGTGGGGGCAGAAGGAGCAGTTCTGTGTCCTGATTGTAATGGTGGTCACACAAATGGATACATATATTAAAACTGTTAGAACTCTACCCCCAAACAAAGTAATTTTACTATACATGAATTGTCAAAAGTGTGGAGCTGGAGTTTATGATTAAAATGTGATGCTTTTAGGGGTACCCAGGTGACTCAGTCGGTTGTCTAACTTCAGTTCAGGTCATGATCTTGGGGTCCTGGGATTGAGCCCCGTATCGCATGGGGCTCCCTGTTCAGTGGGCAGTCTGCTTGTCCCTCTCCCTCTGCCCCTCCCCCTGCTTGTGCTCTCTCTGTCTCTCTCTCAAATAAATAAATAAAACGTTTTTTATAACGTGATGACTTTAGAGTAGGCAGTTAGTTAGACATGAGCTAGAGGCAAGGACAGTGATCAATAAGTTACTTAGAAGCCCAGGGGCACCACGTCCTGACCTTGTGACTTCCAAGTCTCGAGGCTAACAGACCAAGAGCCACAGACGCAGAGCATGCACTCTCCTCTTCCACTTCTGCCCCAGGGTAACCTCTAGACTCATTATAATGCATTTGCACTGTGGTTATAGCCCCCTCCTGGGGAAAGGCTGCCATGACAGTTCCATACAAACCTTGTAGGGTCAAAAACTCCCCCTCCCAACCTGTGGGAGGAGTCCCCCAAATGATTGGAAGCAGCCTCCATTAGAGACCACCATGTCTGTGACGCAAGACCCCACTCACAGGAAAGGAAAGGAGCCTATAGCCTCAGGGAAGTTACCACCTCTGAGCGTGGCGCTCTTGCTCTCCCACCTTAAGAGCGTACTGTCCTTAATAAAGCTGCTTTCGGCTTTCACTTTGGGCACTGATCTCTAATCCTTTATTACGTCTTGTGCTAAGAGCCGAGACACAGGCTTTTTGCGCTGACACTAGATCTTCAGATAGGCACTAGAGATGTATCACTCTATCACCTGGACCATCTCTTAGAGTTGTAAAAATACCAGCAGTCAGGAAACTAAAAGTATCATGGGACTACCATTAAAAAAGCCATTGAAATTTGGATTACTATGGCCTGGTAATGGGAGCTAATTAAATTCCATTATGTGACAGCATAGTTCCTGATATAGAGTAAGTATTGGATAAATATTTGTGGAAGAAATAAATGAGTGATTGATGGAATGAATACAAAGGCTCACATTTTTTTTTTAAGATTTTATTTATTTATTTGACAGAGACACAGCGAGAGAGGGAACACAAGCAGGGGGAGAGGGAGAGGGAGAAGCGGGCTCCCCGCGGAGCAGGGAATCATGGGATCATGGGATCCCTGGGATCGTGACCTGAGCCGAAGGCTGAGGTCTGAGCCTCAGGCGCCCCGAACTGAGCCACCCAGGCACCCTGAAAAAGGCTCACGTATTTTTATATGAAACCTTCCCTCTTCAAACATCATCAAGACTTTTGAAGCAGAATGGAAGGATATTCGAGCATCACCTAAAGTTAAATGCCATGTGCCAAGGGATAAAAATGCAAAAGCCATGGAAGCCACATATCATGGTGTATTTATTTATTTATTTATTTATTTGAGAGAGAGCACGAGCAGGAGGGGCAGAGAGAGAGGGAGAGAGAATCCCAAGCCAACTCCATGCTGAGCACAGAGCCTGACATGGAGCTCGATCCCACGACCCAGAGATCACGACCTGAGCCAAAACCAAGGGTCAGACGCCCAACTAACTGCGCCACCCAGGTGCCCCTATATTTATTTGTTTTAAGTTTATGTATCTAAGTAATCTCTATACCCAACGGGGGGCTTGAACCCACAACCCCAAGATCAAGAGTCACATGCTCCACCAACTGAGCCAGCCCAGCGCTCCGATGGTGTTTATATTTCATTGCAAAGGTTAGAGATGCTGAAGTCATTCATTGTTGAGACCTTTGCCCAAAATGCTGCTGAAGACATGGTGGAAATGATGACTGGGGAGAAAGCAAGCAGCCCTGTCAGATACCAGTTCACTTGACAATTACGGATGCGGCTCTACACGTAAAATGGTAAATCGTCGATTCTAACCAGGCTATTCTGAATATTACTCACTGCAAATTGAGGAATCCACTGATCTTGTGAATTGAGCTAATCTTTTGCTATTTATCCTACCTGATCTGAAATATCTCATGAAGACTTTGTGTTTTGCTAGTCTGTGCCAAATTGTACCACTGAAAAAGAGACCCTGTCCCTCCCTTCCTCTTCCCCTTCCTGTGACTAATGATGGCAGAGCACCATGTGTCAACCAGCATTCCAGGCATGGGGGAGAACAGAAAAGCAGTAGATAGGGGTAAAGGCTATACAGAGAATTGAAATAGGGCAACGTGGCAGAGTGAACAGGGCCTCTGGAGATCGGGTGAAAACGCCAGCCCCCTGAGAGTGGTAACATTTCAGCTGAGCCCTAAATGACAAGAAGGAATTGGCTCTGCAAACATCTGGGGAAAGAACTTTCCAAGCGGAGGGAGCAGCAGCTAGGGCCGTGGTTCTCAAAAGGAATGGCCCTGCCTTCCAGGGGGCATTTTGAAAATCGGGTAAGGGGATGCCGCCGTGATACTCTGCTGGCATTTAATGGGCAAAGGCCAGGGACGTGGCACATCTGCAATGCTCAAGAATGTCCTGCATCCTTCATGACTTCCATAGATCCTACCAGACACCCGTGTAGGTGGAAAGCTGTTAATAATTATCGGAGCTGAGAACTTAACTCTGCTTAACTCTTAAAGAGAAAAAACAGGGGGGCGCCTGGGTGGCTCAGTTGGTTAAGCGACTGCCTTCGGCTCAGGTCATGATCCTGGAGTCCCAGGATCGAGTCCCGCATCAGGATCCCTGCTCAGCGGGGAATCTGCTTCTCCCTCTGACCCTCTTCCTTCTCGTGCTCTCTATCTCTCATTCTCTCTCTCTCAAATAAATAAATAAAATCTTTTAAAAAAAAGAGAGAGAGAGAGAGAAAAAACAGGGATGCCTGGGTGGCTCAGTCATTAAGCGTCTGCCTTCGGCTCAGGTCATGATCCCAGGGTCCTGGGTTCGAGCCCCACATCGGGCTCCCTGCTCAGCGGGAAGCCTGCTTCTCCCTCTCCCACTCCCCCTGCTTGCGTTCCCTCTCTCGCTCTCTCTCTCTGTCAAAATATAAATAAAATCTTTAAAAAGAGAGAGAGAGAGAGAGAGAAAACACTTTTTGCACAGTGTTTCTGTCCACGGAATTTTCCAAGGAATGCAAGTACCATGTAAAGAGAAGGTAGGTCCGATTTTGTTTCATTCCCAACTTCACCAAGAGCTGTTCAACATTTCAAAACCAACCCCTCCCCGATGACAAAGCAAATGTCACAGAAAACACTGTACCTAATGGGAATGCTTCAGAGGAAACTGATGATGGATGAGAGGGGTTTTTTTTAATTGATAAAGAAATGTTTTTAATTGGAAGAAAGAAAAGAGTGGGGAAGCCAAGAGTTCTGTGGGGAAGGAAAAATTACCTCTTCCCTCCAGGATTCTTCTAGCTGTACTAAGAATCAGACTGACAGGAGAAAATCAAATTTCGTACGCATAGGGAATCCACACATGCATGAGATTCCAAAGACAGTCAGGCAACATGAAATCATCCTGAACTAAGAAGGGGGAAGGGGCCTGAGACTTCAAAGGGGAGGGATGCAACTCAGGAAGAATGAAAAAGAGCAAAAGTTCCGTAAACAAATGTTTACCATCTAGAAACAATGGGACATAGAGAGGATTTTCATCAAACAGGCCTTGCTAAATTCCTCCCTGTCTACCACACCAAGTTCATATTATAATGTATAATAGCTCCCGTCCAGGAACAGGCCCCTAATCTAAATTCTTTTAGGCGGGAAGGTCAAAGTTTCTTCCAGAATCCTCTGGGCCTTGATTGTTTTTAGCTCAGCTAGTCGGCCTTGGCCCCTATAGAACACAAAAGGGCAGTGTCCCAAAAGTCAATCTCCCTTGGACTTCTGTTCCCAAGTCTCCCAGTTTCCTTTCCTAGAGATAACCTAATTAACAGCTTTTCAGATAGCTCTCCCAAGGAATTATCTCATTTTTGTTTAAAAGAAAGGCAGGAAGGAAGAAAAGAAGGAAGGAGGGAAGCTTCAATAATAAAAGGAGGGAAGATTCAATAATAAAAATTCAGCAGAGTAAATTTAAAGATCAAATTGGCTTTATCTAGCGATTCACAAATTGGGCAGCATCCCGTCTAGCAAATGGTAGGGAGCTCCACTGAGCTGCCAAAAAGAAAAGGTTTTTCAAGATGGGGGTGGGTAGGGTAGTATTATTGGCAAAGAATGCCCTGTCTTAGGCAAGGCAGCCCTCCTAAGGGGAATGGAAGGGTCCATCAGCTCCTAATGCTGACCAGAAAAATTCCAGGCTGTCTGGTTAAAGATCACATTTCTGGGAGAAGCTGGGGAGCTGCAGTTAGATTAGGTACCAAGTTCTGGTGGGGTTTAGCGTAAGTGACTCCATTTTTAAGAGAAAGAAGGAACGAAGGGAGAGAGGGAGGGGAAAACCCCATATAAACAAATATTTGAGCAGGAAGAAAATGTAAGGAAGGATGCACACATGCACACCAAGCTCTTACCCGATTACCCTATAGCACATGCAGGGGGACTTAACTCTCTTTAATACACTTCTGTACCATTTGTGTTGGTGTATGGCAGGTATTTACTACTTTTGTAATTTGCAAAATTCCATAAGGCTAAAGAATAAAAGACAAATTAAGAAAGCAGGAATCAACCAACGTTGGTATATAATTATAGCAAGATAAACTATAATCTGAGGAACATCAGCAAGTCGAACTAAGCTAATAGATGGTTAAAAAAAGAAGAAAGACAAGTGCAAATTGGAGTCACCCCCCCCCATGACAGCAAGCCAAAATTTAGTTTCCATTTCTCCCAGGAATGTGACTTTTTTAACAATCTGAAACGTCCTGATCAGCACTAGTACTGTAATCTGCGTGATAATCTGTGTGATAAACAACCTACCATTCCCTTCCCCCCCCAAGAAGATGACCTAGCCTAAACTGATCCTTTCTTTTCTTTTGCTAATGACTTCTTGCCCCACCAGCATCCTGCCCAGAATGGAACCTTCGTACAGTTCCTCTGAGCATCTGTACTTGCCACAGGGAATCTACTCCAGAATCACTTAAGAGAGGCGCCTGGGTGGCTCAGTCAGTTCAGGTCATGATCCCAGGGTCCTGGGATCGAGCCCCCAATTGGGCTCCCTGCTCAGCAGGGAGTCTCCTTCTTCCTCTGCCCCTCCCCCTGCTGGTGCATGCTCTCTCTCTCTCTCTCTCTCTCTCAAATAAATAAATAAATAAATTTTTTAAATCACTTAAGAAAGAAGAATCACTTCAGGGGCACCTGGGTGACTCAGTGGGTTAAGTGTCCGACTCTTGATTTCAGCTCAGGTCATGATCTCAGGGTCTCAGAATCGTGGAGCCTGCTTAAGATTCTCTCTCTCCCCCTGCTGCTCATGCCCTCGTGCACGTTCTCTCTCTCTCTCTAAAAAGAAAAAAAAAAAGTAAAGAAAGAAAGCCAATTAGATTTTCAAGATTATTTGGTTGAAATTTTTTTAACACTACAGTG
This sequence comes from Callorhinus ursinus, assembly GCF_003265705.2. Taxonomy (NCBI): domain Eukaryota; kingdom Metazoa; phylum Chordata; class Mammalia; order Carnivora; family Otariidae; genus Callorhinus; species Callorhinus ursinus. Next base: position 14,260,686 of record NW_027397095.1, on the reverse strand, counting down.
GAGAAAGGATATCACTTAGAAGAAAAAGTGAAAATGACAGTTGTTGAATTTACAACTGTTAGCATCTCCCAAGGCCTGACCAGGGTGACAGGAGACTGCCTACTGCCTTCGATCTTTCTCATTCTGCTAAGTTACTACTTCTCAGTTTGCTTGTTTGTTTGTTTGTTTGTTTTACTAACTGCCTCCTTTAAAAATTTTTATTTTAAAGTAATCTCTACACCCAACATGGGGCTCAAACTTACAACCCCCGAGATCAGGAGTTGCATGTTATACCAAGTAAGCAGGTGCCCTCTGCATCCTTTTTTTAAAGTAATCATACATTTATTTTTTTCAAGATTGTATTTATTTATTTGAGAGAGAGAGAGCACGAGTGGCAGGCGGAGGGAAAGGGAGAAACAGGCTCCCCGCTGAGCAGGGAACCTGATGCAGGGCTCCACCCCATTACCCTGGGATCATGACCTGAGCCGAAGTCAGATGCTTAACTGACTGAGCCACCCAGGCAACCCTCATACATTTATTTTTAACAGAGTACCCCAGTTTCACATCATGTGCCTTTTCCAAAGTTGTGGGTCCTTAACCGGCTGTACTTCTTCACCGACTTTTCACCAGGTGTGTAAAAGAAGCAGTAAGGTTAGCCTGAGTCTCCAAGGCACCATCCAAATACAGGACATACTCAGGGTTTAAGATCAATATACATAATGTTCCTCATGGTTAGCAAATGAATGAAGCTCTGGCTGAGAATAGGAACACACTTCATTCTGTTAGCACCCTGTCATGAAAAGACAGGAGGCAACAAACATACACTTTGCTGTTACTCATTTTACTGTTGAACCTGTAGTGAAACAAATATATACATTTTTACTTTCGAGGTTAAAATAAACCATCGGCTCCTGATTTCTCCTGGCCCACAGCTATGAAAAGTAAAAACGGTTCTTCTTGCCTCCGGCTCACCCGAGCAATCTTATTCGTGCAGGACAAAAAGAATGGCAGCGCTAAGGAAAAGCGTGTCCATACCCCGTCCCCAGGATAGGTGCAGTTGACCCCCTCACACAACTTGCCTCCCAACAAAATGAAAACAACTGTCTTGAGCCAGTCTCCATACAATGGGGTTACTGCATCAACTGTTCCATTCTCAGGGCGGAAGGAGCTTTAGGACAAAGTGCTACCTGAAGGTCTCCTTACTGTTGCCCCCAAGTTCCAATTCAAGTCCACAGCCTCTTCAAGTCCACAGTCATAAGCCTCCTTTCTCCAACCTCCCTCAGCTGTGAAGTCACAAAGTATGAAAAGTAAGCAGTCTCCAATCTGAGAGCAGAGCAAGTTTTCCGCAATCAGAACGAGTCCTCTGAATCTAAGCCCTGTGATGCCTTTTAGAAAAGGTTCCTTTATCGTCCTGTGTTAGTAAATTGTAGGAAATAACGAGATAAGCCTCAAAGCAGCTGCGCGCCTGGGGTTTCTTACCCTCACAGACTGCTGACTGCCCCTTTCCTCTGCACTGTTATTATCAATGTGGCTTTTCAAAAAGAGAGACAGGGAGGAACTTGGAATTCTTTTTAACTTAACAAAATTCTTCTTGGATTCTGGCCAAATCGCTCTTAGCCCTTCTTTGCCTCCATTGTCCTCTTTAGCCAACAGAGCCACTGAAAATGTCCCTGCTTGAGTTACACTCTGCAGTCACAGGGGACGCGTCATGTAGCCCTTGGTTGGCATAAAATCGACCTAGATTTGAATCCTGACTGCCTCTTGCAGCTGTGACCTAGGGTAAGTCAAGCTCTCTGTCTTGGTTTCCTTTTCTGCCAAATAATATCTAATCACAGCTAACGCACACATAGTGCTGGAGGGACCAAGGGCCGGCTGCCCCAAGATGGGCCACCATGGCATGTGGACCATTTTGAGCTGAGGCAATCCAGACCACATGAGCTCAAGAGAAACTTTTGCCCCTCCCTTAACTACACAAAAGAATCTAAATTGGGGGGTCTTGTCCAGAATAAGGGTTATTACCAGAGATAAATTTTATCTGAGTGACACATCTGTCTGGCAGGGCAAACATCTCACTGCCAGACATCTCTTCTTTTTATTGTCCCATGAAGTGCATTCCTCTGTGAAGTCCCAGACCCGGACCCACCTCTCCTTAGTTCGGGACGACACCTTGTTTTGCCTGTCTTTGGAATGTCCGCGTCTGTGTGGATTCCCCGTGTGTATACAATTAAATTTGATTTTCCCCTGTTAATCTGTCTGCTGTCAATTTGATTCTGAATCATTCTAGAAGGCCCTGGAAGGGGACCGGAAATTCTTGCTGGGGCTGACCTGCGTCATTGTTCCTTTAATCCTCACAACAACCCCTAGAGGAAGAAACTGGAGATGAAGCAACTGAGGCACAGAGAGTCTGGAGTGACTCCCCCCCCCCCCACGAGGTCACACAGCTGGTAAGCTGCCCAGCCAAGATGCCAAGGCACGTTCCAGAGTCCAGACCACGGCTACAGCCTCTCCAAATGAGGGCAGTAAATGCGGACGTGCCCATTAAGGGCGCTCTTGAGGTTTAAATGAGATCGTGCACGGGAAGCCCAAGGCTTGACAAGTGTGATAGGGAGCCGCTGTGTACGAGACGGTTCTTTTCCCCTTCTGCAGGGCGCAGTGGGCGCGCGGCTGCTTCTTGGGGCAGAAAATAAGAGCTCGGAGGGAGGGGCGCCTGGGCGGCTCAGTTGGTTAAGCGACTGCCGTCAGGTCATGATCCTGGAGTCCCGGCATCGAGTCCCACATCGGGCTCCCTGCTCAGCAGGGAGTCTGCTTCTCCCTCTGACCCTCTTCCCTCTCCCCTCTCGTGCTCCTCTCTCATTCTCTCTCTCAAATAAATAAAAATCTTAAAAAAAAAAAAAAAAGAGGTCGGAGGGAGGAGAGCCCGGGGCCAGGGGTGGAAGGTGGAAAAGGAGAAGGGGGGGCGGAGCGCGGAAGACTTGGGAAGCCAGAAGAGGCGACCCTCCAGGGCCAAGCGAACCCGGCCGGCTGAAGAGCAACAGCTGGTGGACTCCCCGGCCCCTGCGCGCGCCCGCCAGCACCCGGCTTCCCGGGCCCGCCGCGGCCCGCCCCCACGCCGGGCGGGGCCCCCGAGCCGCGCGCCGCGCCGGGGAGTCGGCCGGGAGCCCGCCGGGAGCCGCAGCCCCGAGCCCCGCCGTCCCTCCCCGACGCCGGGCCGGGCGG
>NW_027397095.1:14090957-14257091 GCF_003265705.2 Callorhinus ursinus | reverse complement strand
GGCCGGCTGACGGGCGGCCAGCGGCTGCTGTGCGCGGGCGCGGCGGGGGCGCTCAGCCTCTGCCTCACCGCGCCGCTCGAGCTCGCCACCGTGCTGGCCCAGGTCGGCGCCGCGCGGGGCGGGGCCCGGGGGCCGTGGGCCGCGGGGCTCCGGGTGTGGCGCGCCGAGGGGCCGCGGGCCCTGTGGAAGGGGAACGCGGTGGCGTGCCTGCGCCTCTTCCCCTGCAGCGCCGTGCAGCTCGCCGCCTACCGCAAGTAAGAGCCGGGCGCGGCGCGGCGCGGCGCGGCGGGCCCGGGAGCCCGGAGCCGGGAGGCCGCCGCGGGGTGCCGCCGCCGGGGCGGGGAGGCGGGGGGAAGGGAGCCCGACTCCGCCCTGCTTCCCGGGCTCGGCCTCGGGGAGGGGGGGTAACCCCGGCGGTGGGCCGCGGCCTACTTCCGGATCGCGCGCGCGAGCCCCTGGGGGGGGGCGGTCTGGCCGGGAGGCGGCACCTGCGCAGGTCCCGGGGTGCACTTTGGGGCTGCCCGCCCCGCCAGGTGCCGTTTTGTGGGGCTCAGCCCCGCGGCTCCGAGAGGCACCCCAGAATTGGACGGGTGAGGAGGTGGAATGGGGCAAAAGGAGATTCGGGGGGGGGGGGGGGGGAAGGAGTCACGACCTCTCCGGAGAGATGGCTCCCGGACCATTCCCACCGTCCACTAACTTGGAAATGTTTTGCCTCGGCTGGCTTAGGGGGGAGAGAGACCCTTCTGAAGATGTGTGTGTGCAGTTGTGCCTTTGTGAGCGAAGCCCCCAGAAGAAAGTGCTTGGTAGGGGGAGAGGGCCCGACCCAAGGCCACAAAAGGCCACAGATTTCTGCCCACCCCCCAACCAATGGAGCTTTGCCTTTAGGGCCCAACAGAAGCTGCCAACAGGTCCCCCAGCTTACTGCCTCAGCCCAGCCTCTGCGCACTGGCCTCATTCTTTGCGCTTTTTTCACCTTCTCCCAACAACTGCTGCCTCTTGGGAAACTACCTAAACATGCAAATGCCAGATGAGTCTTCAAAGGTTCCTCAGAGCTCAGAGATCTTTGCATTTTAATTGGAAACAAGCCGAGAAGAATGAAATGGTACTGGTGGAGCTTCGGGGAGAGGGGATGTTTCTGGACTTGGGGGGAGGGTCCCTGTGTGCCTCGTTCTGTGGGCACAGTGCCACCTCCGAGGACTGGCCTTGGCTCCGAATTAGACCACTCACAGTCTTCACCACCCAGTTGAGGCCTTGGAGCCTAAGAGGCAGGATTCTCAGCTTTGCTGCTGGCAAGCCAGATGGAGTCATCCTTCTCGCTGAGCCCTCTGGGCCAGTGCGCATTTCACCTAGGTTTGGGGAGGAAAGGTTCTGAGATCCTGGGGCATTTGTCTCAAGGCTCTCTTTCCCCCTCAACAACACCTGGCCTGATGTCTGTAAACAGTTCTCCCCACGTTCCTCCCTTCTCCCCAAAGTGGTATGGAAATCTTCCTTTGGAATGTATGCTAAGGATTAGGAGGCAGACCTTTACGAGCGGGTTTAAATATTGTGGCTGTCCTGGTCATCACCGTCTGAGTGGAAGACCTTTTCCGCTGTCCAAGGTTCTTCCAGCTGGACTAAGAATTAAATGGACGTGAGACAGATTCACAGGAGAAAATCAAACTTAATTTCCTCCTTGCGGGGAATCCACACACACACACACAGACACGTGAGGTTCCTGAGACAGGCAAAATGAGATATAGATGTCCTTCTGAACTAAGGAGGAGGAGATAGGGGTCTGAGACTTCAAAGGGAAGGAATGCAAGTCACAGCAGAATGAAAGAGAGCGAAGTTTGGTAAACAAGTGTTTGCTGGGCCACTCAGAAACTAGGGGACATAGAGAGGAATTTTAACCGACTTTGCTAACTTCCTCCCTATCACTCCTAGTTCTTGTGTTATTTAGGGTGATCGCTTTCTTCCTGGAGCAGGTCCTCTAAATGCTTTTCAGGCAGTTGAGGAGGGAGGTCAAAGTTTCTGCCTGAGTCTTGGGCCTTGATAGTTTTCGGCTCAAGATAATCTCCATGCTATTGTTGCCCATCGTGGGGAGGCCTGCCCTTGGCCCCGACAGCCCCCAGTATTTGTACATCATTGCATTTTGTTAACAGCCCTGTGGAGATATCCTCAACATATAAAAAATATATATTTAAGGTATACAACTTGATGTTTTGAGGATGTGCATATACATGATGAAATGATCACCACAATCAAGCTAATCAACATAGCCATCACCACCTAGTTACCTTTGAATGTGTGTGTGTGTGTGTGTGTGTGTACATACATGTGTACATCATTGGATTTCTACAACTCCTGCCTCCTGCCCTGTAAGGTCCATCGGGTGGGAAGTGTCATGCCCATTTTACAGATACAGAATTGGGCTCGGACTGGCCGCACCACTCCTCAGTGATAGAGAGCCCCATCACCTGACCTTCTGCCTCCAAATGCATTATTTTACTACATCATGCTGCCTTTCTCTCTGCATTCATTTGACATTAATATAGCCAGGCCTCTTTAAGTACCCACTGTGTGCATGATGCTGGGGACAATGCAGGGATGAAAAGGGCGTGGTCCCAGTGCCCCAGGGCTTACAGAGGAATAGAAGAACAGAAGAAGATTATTGTGTCTGTAGCCTGTGGCTGAGTGCTACGGAAACTCACACTTCTGGGGCACCTGGCTGCCTCAGTCGGTAGAACATGCAACTCTTGATCTCGGGGTTGTGAGTTTGAGCCCCACGTTGGGTGTAGAGATGACTTAAAAATGAAATCTTTAAAAGAAAACAGAAATTCACAATTCTGATGAAGAGGAAGAAGTGTGAGGACCTCACAGAGGAGAAAAACCACCTGAGTTTGGTCTGGGGAGAATGAGTAGGAGTTTGCTGGGCACAGATGGAGAGAAAGAAAGATTTGCAAGTGACATCATGAGCCAAGGCACAGAGGTGGGCAGGCATGCAGCAGGACTGGAACACGGGGTGTGTCTACAGCAGTAAGGGGACGTAGAGCCCGAAAAGCAGGTTGAAATTCGATCTCAAAGGGCCGGGTTAAGGACTTTGGACTTTGTTCAGTATGGCCAAGGTTAGCTGTGGGAGATTTTTGAGGAGGTGATGGGGGGCGTGGTGATCACCTGGTGGCAGGGTACGATCACTAGAGAGGAGGGAGACGGGGGGGGGGGGGGCTGGGCCAGTTAGGAACCTGTTGCACTCATCCATGTGGCAGCTGAGGGCACCTGACATAGGCTGGTGGCTGGTGACCACGAGAGGAAGAAAGAGCGTTCCCCGGCCCAAGTTTGCTAATAATGTTTCCTGGGAGATTGTTTTCCTTCTGGAAACTAAAAGGGAGTATTTCAGTGAAGGGCTAAACATAAAAAGCAAAGTGGTTGATTAATCATGGTGCCATCCTTCCTACATAGAGATGGTACCTTTGGTCCATTGTTATGCTGACTCATCTCCACTCTTTCCTGGCCGTGAGTTTGCAAAGACAGTCGGCTGAGGGTAATGGTATATAGCCTAGGAGCAAGGGTTTGAACAAAGCGTAAACATCTAGAACGTTCAGGAAATGGAGTGATTAATTGACTTGTCCCCAAAGAGAATTAATGGCGAGCTGGAGCTTGAAACCGGGTCTTCTGGCTCCTTAGTCCACAGCTCTGCCCAGCATTGTGCTGCTGATATATCTGCTCCCTTGGATTTATGATCAAAAGTCCACTCAGTAGAGTCTATTAGGAGCTAGGCCCTGGCAATAAATAGCACGTAACACAGTAGCTGGCTGTCAAATACATCAACCGGTAGAACCTCCTCCAACTTTACGACTGCTTGTGGAGCTGTATAAACATTGGTTTGGGTCCCTGCCGCTCTGGAATAGTTCGTGACCAGCACCACTTTCGTACTGTATAACCACTTCGTGAACTCGTTTCGGCTGCATTGGCAGTTCTAACTACATACACCCAGGGGGTGTGTGTGATAGCCCATGGCTGAAAGGAAGGGGTTACTGCTATTCACCAGCTTAGCCAGTCTTTCTGGGGAAAGCTTCTGTGCGTGTGGGGGGTGGGGCGGGGAGAAGAGCAGAAAGGGGGACGCTGTTGCCCCAGCCAATCAGACAAGACCTGAAGCCATGGGGCGGGGGCCGAGGGCCGGATGATGTCACTGATGGCCTATCAGGGCTGCCTGCCTTGACTGCAATTCCCAGAGGAAGGGTTGGTGGTCCTTGTCTCTATCGGATGGTAAGAGTCTAAGAAGAAAGGACTTGCTTTGGTTCTTTTGAATTTTGTCTATTTGATAGTAAGACCCTACTTTATAAACCAACCTGACGTGAGACAGAGTTCCTATTCCTAGTCTTCTAGTCCATCAAGTGGTTCAGCAAACTAGGCCCATTTCCTCCCCCGTTGCCCTTCTCCGCCACAGCTTTGGCAGGACTATTGAGCTCTGTTAGGACCTCTGCTGCGCGCTCGCACAGGGGCACATCGTAGATGTTCGATAAATGGGTCATGAATTACTGCATGCCCGGGAAGTGGCCAAGTGGGATTAGGGACTAGGGCACGGCCATGAGAAAGAATGGGGTTTCTTCTGGCATTTCAAACTCCCACCGTCATCTAGATTGTTCCAGCTGGTGGCAGGCCACCCCTCCAGTCAAGCATGTCCCATTTCCTCTGTCTCCCCTGCCCCTCCTCCGGTTCCCCCTCCAACTCGACGGGCCAGCAGAGAGAAAAGGGAGGAACAAGGAAGCGTGCAGGCAGTGAGACAGGCCGATGGCCCATTGGCGAATGCCAGCTTTAGTGACTTGCATCTTTCAAAAGTAGCTGGTTAAATCATGGCTGGGTTTTTTTTATGACTGTTCCAATTAGTGCAGTTAACAGTAGCCAACAGTAGGTTGACAAAACGACGTTAAGACTTTCCTACAGCTTGAAAGAGATGCTTTTATTTTTTTTAAGATTTTATTTATTTATTTATTTGAGAGAGAGCACGAGTGAGGACAGACGCAGAGGGAGAGGGAGAAGCAGACTCCCCGCTGAGCAGGGAGCCCGATGCGGGGCTCGATCCCAGGACCCCGGGACCATGACCTGAGCCGAAGGCAGACGCTTCACCGACTGAGCCACCCAGGCGCCCCTTGAGAGAGATGCTTTTAATCAATGAGTGTTTACTTGGGAGCAAAGAAACCGTCCTCAGACTCCTTAAATGATTTCACCTGAATACCCACTTGCCTTATTTATCGCGCAGAGAGCCCTGGCTTGCTGCCAGGACGAAGGAACAGGACACACACCTCTTTATGGGAGATTTGAAAGCCAAAGAACTGGGGATGGTCTCATTTTTAAAAAGATATAGGGCGCCTGGGTGGCTCAGTCAGTTAAGCGTCTGCCTTCGGCTCGGGTCATGATCCCAGGGTCCTGGGATCGAGCCCCGTGTCAGGCTCCCTGCTCCGCGGGGAGTCTGCTTCGCCCTCTGCCTTTCCCTCTACTTGTGCGTGCATGCGGTCTCTCTCTCTCAAATAAATAAATATATAAAAAAGATACAATACTTTTTTTTTAGCCTAGCCCTGTTCACGTTCCTTTTATTCAAACCCCTGCTATTCCTTTCCCTCTCCCCTACCTTACTCTCTGGCAGAAAATACTATTTTTCCTGGTTTCTAAGCCCTTCTTGATTTTGTCTGCATCAGCAAGGAGTAAAATTCCTTTGCTTCCTGGGCAGGGAATGTGTACTGTGGAAAAGTGCCCTTAGAACAATCTCTGCCAAGGTAGGTCCTCATGACTGGGGATGCGCTGCTTCCAAAAAGAGGGACTGTAACAGTGGCTTTCTGGCTTGCATTTGGAAAAGTCCACCCAAAGCCATTTTTGACCACATTATAAAACTGTAGAGAAACACAAAGAAGAATGCCCATGTACCCACCATCCAGAAGTAACAGCATGAAAGACGGCATAAGAGATACTTCAAGTATCTTTTTTTAATACAAGAAATAAAAGATTCCAGAGAAAGCTGAAGTCCTGTTCTTTCTCATTCCCAGCCCCTTACCGCCCCCCTGCCACCTTCCTGGAGGGCTGTATTACACTTTATTTTTCTAAGGTTTTTTTTCTAAAGATTTTATTTATTTATTTGAGGGAGAGAGCACAAAAGTGGGGTGAGAGGCAGAGGGAGAAACAGACTCCCCACTGAGCAGGGAGCCCGACGCAGGACTCGATCCCAGGACCCTGAGATCGTGACGTGAGCCGAAGGTAGATGCTTAACCAACTGAGCCACCCAGGCGCCCCTATTTTACACTTTTTTCAATACGTAGCTATATCTATCCATGAATAATATGAGGTAGGCTTTTATGAGTGTGTTTCTTAAACAGATGGTTGTCATACACTGTGGGTCACCCTGCAACTTGCTTTTTTCACTCAACTTTATGCTTTTATGATTATCCCTATGAATACATAGTCGCAAGCTCATTGTAACAGAGTATCCATTGTACGACTACTACAATTTATCCATCCCCGTACAAATGGACTTTTAGGTTGTCCGACTTTTCACACTAACACGCAATGTTGTGTCTTCACATGTACGTGTGCAAGAGCTTCTCTAGGATATGCAACTAGAAATGGAATCGCTGGGGTGAAAGGAGGCATTCCTTCAGTTGTGCTAGATACTACAAAGGGGCTGGACCAATTACATTTCTCCCAGCAGTGGGGGGGGGATTCCTGTCTCCATGTGTCCTCCCCATCACTTGATATTATCAGACTTTTTCATCTTTGCCTGTCTGCTGGGTGAGAAATGGTATCTTGTTTTTATCCGTCATTTCCCAGACAACTAGTAGGGTGGCACATCTTCCCTTATAACTGTTAAACCAATACTTTTTTTTAAAGATTTAATGTATTGAGAGAGAGACAGAGCACAAGCAGGGGGGAAGGGCAGAGCAAGAGGGAGAGGGAGTCCTACGCAGGCTCAATGGGACCCTGGCATCATGACCTGAATGGAAATCAGATGCTTAACTGAGCCACTCAGGCGCCCAAACCAATACATTTTTTAAACTCAGTTACTGGGGGCGGAGGCGGGTGTGGTGCCTGGCTGGCTCAGTCAGTAGAGCATGAGACTCTTGATCTCGGGATCCTGAGTTGTTCAAGCCCCACGTTGGACATAGAGCTTATTTAAAAAAAAAAAAAAAATCACTGAGGATGATCAAAGTCGTCATTTCAAGCGATTTCATTTAAGTTTCAACAGAACCAAAGGAGCACATTCCAGTTCAGTATTTACTAAGTACTCCCATTAATTTATACCCCACTGGCAAGCCAGGATTGACAGTTATACAGATAAAGGGGAAAATGCTTAAAATGAAGTGGGAAGAACTTAGGGTAGACATAAAGAAGAGGGTCGGACATCTCCTTATAGCTAACAAAATCCTATAAATATAGTAGAATTGAATGTGCTATTCATGAATCCTAATACATTAGTATAGTAATTTTTACCTTGTAAAACATTTCCAAATGCTGGGAGATATTGCAAGAAGTAGTATAGAACACTCTAGCACAATCCATAGCTGATTCTCTTGGGTTTTTCCTCCTTTTTTTTCTCCTAGGTTTGTCATACTATTCACGGATGACCTGGGCCATATTTCCCAGTGGAGCTCCATCATGGCTGGGAGTCTTGCAGGCATGGTTTCCACCATTGTGACATACCCTACAGACCTCATCAAAACCCGGTTGATTGTGCAGAACCTGCTGGAACCATCTTACAGAGGGATCCTCCATGCTTTTTCTACCATTTATCAACAGGAAGGGTTCTTAGCCCTGTATCGAGGGGTTTCCCTTACCGTTCTAGGTAAGATGGAACTTTCCACCTTGTCCAAGGAAAGGTTGTGTTCTTTGATATAGATGAAGATTGTATACCTTTGTAACCAGTTAAATGAGGTTTTTTCGAGGTCCAGGTCCTATGGATTCAATCCATGTAGAGCCACTTAGCTTCATTCTATTCCACTGCCATATACCCCACTCCTAACTTTGGCCCGTCACATCCCAGGGAGGGGAGGAAGAGGGAGGGAAGGTGGCTCAGCGGAAACTGATAGGAAGATAATCCCACACACCCCATCTGACTGTGGGAAGGAGACTCAGCATGCATACACACATGTGTGAGCATAACCAGGGTCGCAAACTGTAGCCTCCGTGGTCTCTGGAACCTTTGCCAGGGCTACACGTGCACGAGTCACCAGAGTCCCCCCAGCTGCCAAACCCCGGCAGACTCTCACCCAGTATTGGACCTCTGTTGCAGCATTTACTAAAACTGACCACCCCTTCTGGAAACCTGGCTTCCAGGACCCCACCAACTCCTGGATGTCTTTCCCAGCTCTCTGGCAGCTCTGTCTTGCTCATCTGATGCTGCTAGCCCCCCCCCCCCACGTGTCACGGTTCCCCCGGGGCTCCTTCCTTGGCTTTCTTTTCACCTCTCTCCCCTCCCCGGGTGGCCTCAGCTAAGCTCATGGCTTAACCAAGCATCATGATACTCTAAGGACTCCCAACCTCAACTCTGTAACAACAGTGACTAACATTTATTGGTGGCTCGCTTTGTGCCCAGCACTGGGCTGAACGCCTCGCATACAGTTTCTCACTTAAGCCTCAGCTTACAGACAAGGAACTAGATGCTTAGGGAAACGGAGAGGCTTGCCCGAGATCACATAGGGAGAAAGTGGAAGAACCTAGCGATGTGACCCCGGAGCCTCCTGTCTTAACCACTGACTGCTACCAATTCCCAATGGCAGGATGAATACCTGCTATTGGACACCTTCACCTGCTGCTCCCTGGGCGCATCCAGCTCGAGACTAAACCTGACGTCCTCGTTAGGCTCACACCTGCTCCTCCTGGGTTCCCTAAAGGACGAGACCGCCTGCCTTTCACCCAGTGGCCCAAGCCGGAAGAAACCTAGAACCGCTCCAGCTCCTCTCCTCTCTCCGCTGTGGCTTCCGTCACCAAGTACTGTCAGTCTGACCTCTCCACTGTTAGTCTGTCGCCCTCCATCTCTGCCTCCTCTGCCCTCATTCTCATCCTTGCCGCAGGTTCCTACCGGGTCCCAGTCCCAGGCACGGCTGCCAGGGCCTGGGGACCCTGCGAAACTGAAATCGGTCATTTCACCACCCTCATTCTGCTGTCCTCCCTTCCAGCCCTCCCTGACTCCTGAGCTACAGGGAAGGGCCCAGATTCTTTATGGCACGCCATCAGATCCTTCAGACCTGGCCCCGGCCAGCCCGTCCCTCCTCACCTCCTGCCATCCCTCTGCCAGCACTCATGCTCCAGCCATCCAGAAACACTTGCCATTTCCTGGAAACCCCAGTCCCTTTGTACCTGCTGTTCCCTCTGCCTGGACTGCCTGTCCGCTCTCCCGATGTCTGATGAACTCCTGCTCAATCCTCAAGGCCCAGTGGGAACATTCTCTCTTCTGTGAAGTCCTTCTTGATTCCCCTAGGCAAAATTAATCCCTCTGGTCTTCGTGTGCTTAAAGCACTTTGTATTGCCACCCCACCCTGCCCAGTTCCAGCACATAGCAGCTGTCTGTCTCCTCCAGGAATTAGCCTACACCTCTTTGTATTCCCAGCACCCAGCATAGGGCCCAGCACATCACATAAACTCCACAAATATTTTCCGAATGAAGGTAAATGGTGGGGCCTGGTACTTCATTTGTAATGTGTTTATTTTTTTTTTTTAAGATTTTATTTCTTTATTTGAGAGAGAAAGGGAGAGACAGCACACGCAAAGGGGGAGGGGGAGAGGCAGAGGGAGAAGCAGACTCTCCGCCGAGCAGAGAGCCCAACATGGGGCTCCATCCCAGCACCCTGGGGTCATGACCTGAGCTGAGGGCAGACGCTTAACCGACGGAGCCACCCAGGCGCCCTGTAACGTGTTTATTAAATAGATATTACATTTTGCTTAAGACAAGCAACCCCACGGATGCTAGCCCCTCTTTTAAATCTTATTTTGAGGGAGAAATTTAGCCCCTCTGTAAACTTAAGATAGCTCCCAAAGTTTCTGGAAGTTTCTTGAAAGGGCCGCCTACCACACTACCTGCTTGCCATCTTTTCCTGGGCCCTGATACTGCCACATCATTCCCCAAAGCAAGGTCCAGTGCCCTCCCTCACCAGTACAGTCTCGCTTTCTAGTTCACACAGAATGTCTCATTCTCAGCCAGAGACCAGTCCCTCCCAGCCTCTGAAACCTGACAAAGTGCCACTCACTGACTTTTTCCTCTGTGGGAGTGATTTCCCCCCCCCCCCATTTTTTTTTTTTTCTTTTTAAAATTTGACAGAGAGAGACACGGCGAGAGAGGGAACACAAGCAGGGGGAGTGGGAGAGGGAGAAGCAGGCTTCCCGCCGAGCAGGGAGCCCGATGCGGGGCTCGATCCCAGGACCCTGGGATCATGACCTGAGCCGAAGGCAGATGCTTAACGACTGAGCCACCCAGGCGCCCCCCCGAGATTTTATTTTTTTAAAAATTTCTAACACCCAGAAAAGTTACAAGAATCAGAAACACCCATATGCACACCATCCAGATGCTCCAATTAACACGTGGCTTTATCATGTATGTGTCCATCCCTCCGGCCATTCATCAGTCCATCTTACACATTTCTGGATGACTTTCATGTAATTTGCAAACATCAATGCTCTTCACCCCTCGGCCGTTCAACATGGGTCTCATGAACTAGAGTTCAATATTTGTTTGCAGTTCTTTGTAAAGTAAAATCTGCATATAGCAAAGTGCGCCAACCTTGAGTGAAACCTTTGATGCATTTTGACAAGTAACACACCCCCTATCAAAATGGAGCACATTATCTCACCGAAGAAAAGTTGCTTCGGGCGGCTCTGGCTGGCGTGCCTGTCAGGAGCTCGGAGCCAGTCCTGTTTACCTCGCCCGGATTCCCCACAGGCATTTACCTTCTCGAGCCAGTAGCGCCCGAGACATCAGCAGTCTCTGTCTGGCCTTCCTTTTGCAGGTGCTCTCCCCTTCTCCGCTGGCTCCCTTCTAGTTTACATGAACCTGGAGAAACTCTGGAATGGACGCCGAGATCGGTTCTCTCCCCTCCAGAACTTCGCCAATGTCTGCTTGGCCGCTGCCGTAACCCAGACGCTCTCCTTTCCTTTCGACACGGTGAAGAGAAAGATGCAGGTGAGGAGCTCTATGGGGGAGCAGGGGGCCATCAGGTAGGAGGGGTGCCTTGCTGTGCTTGCGGGCAGTAGTAACTGCAAAGAACAGTGACTCTGAGTGATGCCAGGTTTCCAGGGAGCTCACGAAGGCTCACGCAAAAACGATGCCACCCCCGCACACACACACGGACACACAGACACATGGACACACACTTCATTGGCATTTTTGCTGCTAACCTCGGGGCTGCTGGCTCGAGCCCAAGCGGCCTCCCTGTTCCCATACTCCGCTCTTTTAGGTCTTTGATGAAGTCTCCAGATGAAGCCCACTTTTCTTTCCTCTCTTCCTTAAAGCTGTCTCAGTCAGAGAGACTAGAAAGAACCAAAGTCGGCCAGGAACTACCGATCATAATTCAGTTGAATCCCATTTTAAATGATCAGTCCCAGCTGAGTCTGTTTGTCTGCTGTCTTAACTCGTCCCTCTGCTGCCTCGGTTACCCCTGGCTTCTTGCGGTTTTCTTGGCTAGGCTTGGGCCTCACCTTCCTCAGCACTAAAAAGTCTGAAAGGACCCATCTCAACCTATAAAGAAAAACTGCCTTCAGAATAATACACATCACAATGACCCCCCGAGTCTGCTGCCCCCATCCATCAGACTTCATCTGTCCAGGTTGTATTCGTTTCCTGTCTTTTGTCCAAACAAATAAATAATGGTCACATTATTGTAATTATAACGTAGGTGTAAGTTTAGCACCTGCTTAGTGCACGTCTATTCACAAAAACTATTATTCCTAATTTTTTTTAAAGATTTTAATTTATTTGAAAGAGAGGGATAGCAATAGAGCGCATGAGTTGGGGGGAGGGGCAGAGGGAGAGGGAGAAGCAGGCCCCCTGCTGAGCAGAGAGCCCCATGCGGGGCTCCATCCCAGGACCTCGGGATCATGACCTGAGCCGAAGGCAGACGACTAATGACTGAGCCACCCAGGCACCCCGAGAATACCTCTCTAAATTTTCACGTAATATTCCACCATACAGGGATACCCAGGGTCCTGGGATCAAGCCCCACGTCGGGCTCCCTGCTCAGCAGGGGAGCCTGCTTCTCCCTCTGCCTGCCACTCTCCCTGCTTGTGCTCTCTCCCTCTCTCTTTCTCTCTCTCTCTGACAAATAAATAAAGTCTTTAAAAAACTATTCTACCATATTGGATGTCCCATAGCTATTTTTTTAAAACAAAGATTTATTCTCGCAAAGTTCTGCTGGCTTGAATTTTAATATCAAGTGTTGGCAGGGCCAGGACCCATCTGACGTCTGTAGGGGAGGATCCTTCCTTGTCTCTTCTAGCTTCTAGTTGCCCTAAGCATCCCTTGGTTTGTGGCTGCATAACTTCAATCTCTGCCTCCACTGTGCCGTCACTAACAATTTCTCAGTTTTTAAATGTTTTGGCTATTTCTAATTCTTCAGTATGATAATATTGCAGTGAAAACCCTTGTATTTTTTTCACATCTGTGATGGCACCCTTCAGCTATATTCCTACAAATCGACTTACAGGTCACAAGATAAAAATAATTCTGGGACACCTGGGTGACTCAGTCAGTTAAGCATCTGACTTTTTCTTTTTAAGATTTTATTTATTTATTTATTTATTTGAGAGAGAGAGAGAGAGAGAGAGAGAGAGAGAGAGCACAAGAGTGGGGGAGGGTCAGAGGGAGAAGCCGACTCTCTGCTGAGCGGGGAGCCTGATGGGGGGCTTGATCCTGGGACTCCAGGATCATGACCTGAGCCGAAGGCAGACGGTTAATCAACTGAGCCACCCAGGCGCCCCAAGCATCTGACTCTTGATCTCAGCTCAGGCCCTGATCTCAGGGTCATGAGTTCGAACCTACTTAAAATACATTTTAAAATAAAATTTAAAAAAAAATAAAAATAATTCTGAGGCTCTTAATAAACTTTGCACTCCAGAAAGGTTGTAAGTTTACACTTGCACCAGCTGTGAGTGAGTGGTTCATCTCCTCAACAATCATCAGCAGTGATTACTATCACTTTTCAATTTTTTTTCTTTTAACTACAACGCTCTACTATAAACCGGGGTAAGATACACTAGAAGTGGGTATTTGGAAGTAAACTTGATCATCTTTTCCCTGGTATGGAAACATTCTTGTAATAGATACACAGAGCTTCAACAAGATGCTTTAAAATAAATGCAAAGTCATGGTGGTTATAAAAAAAAAAAATCCCAAAGAAGTAATTGCATGGTTTTCATAAAATATGATCAGCATCCAATTATGAATAACATCACAAATATCATCCAAAGATGTAGGAAGTGAATTCTTAGGGTTGTGGCCAAAGTGTTATTTTACAGGCGTTAATAAACATAATAATACCTCGTCCACCCTACTTAAAAAAAAAAAAAAAAGTAACTCGCTAGACAGAACCACAGGCTGCTTTTCAATGAGAACGTGCAGTACTTCCTCTGGCCATTAGATGTCGCTGCAGTAAATGGAGCGTTTCTGAGCCCTCTTGAGGGGCTTAGCCTTGCGGCCAGTGATCTCTGTCCAGTCAACAACCTCCGTAATCCCTGCTTGAAATACACCTTCAGTTTAGAGGACAAGGAGCCCGGAAACAACAGGCTAACCCTAAATTCTGCTGTGGGGTTTTTTTCCTGCAAAGCACACAATCCAGCTTCTCTGAGAGAGCTTTAGTAGCAGTCTCCCCCCAACGGAAGCCGGCAAGGTTTGCCAGCAGAATTTATAACGAGGGAACTTTGCAGGGCAGCCAGGCTGCTCAGAACTGAGCACACTTAATGGTAATATTTGCATTCCCCTGGCTTTCCTCCTTGCGCTGCCCGTCAGGAAGCAAATCAATGTCAGGTGTCAGATAACCAGCCGGACGGGGAATTTTCCCAGCTCCCGCACCGACTGGCCACTTTGTCTGAATGTCTCATTCTCCTAATACACTTTTGTCCAGACACACACAGTCTGCCCATTTAATGCCACATCAGGTTGGAACTCTAATGACAATAATCAGAAGTTTTGTTTAACCAGCTGAGCCCTTCCTTCACCATGCTTCCACTCATTTTATTCCTTTCTCTTTTTCTTGCCCTGGTTCCTGGCTGGCATGCTAGAGAACGGAGAGGGAAATAAATTATGTATGTGCGTGTTTTGATGCAACGGTTTCTGGTGGGAAAGGGGTGGGGGTGGGTCAGCCTGTGCACAAGTGGAATGAGGTGCCCCCCCACACACACACCTGGTGTGCTTTCTCGGACCCCGAGACAGCCCTGCCTGAAATCGCCTTCACCGCGCTTCAGTGCCTCGTGGCTCAAGCTCTTTCAGGTATGGCCTGGCCTGTTCATCTTCATTATCCCCCACGCCTGGCCCAGGGCATGGGCCTGAAATGGCGGCAGCACTTAGTGTATTGAGAGAACCAGCGGGAAGGGTAAAATATTGATGGAGGTTAATTTGTCTGATTAATCTGCGGGCCCCAACTAAGGACCAGGGAGTCCTGAGCAAAGGGTTCTCTGGACAGGTGCATGTGGGAGAGGGAGAAAAGCGGCTTTGAAACTCCAGGGAGCAGCTGAGAATGTGGGAGCCTTGGAGCCCCCGGTGGGCAGAAGCTTGGTGTCCCTGCCCCCACCCACACCCCGCAACTCTGGCACCCTCCCCTGTGGCCCATGTTAGGTGTCTCCATGTCATCAAATATAAAACCAGGTGTCCGCCTGTTGCTCGCTACCCCAGGGGACTCTGACCCCATCAAGACTCACAAGGCAAGCAGGATTGGGCCAGGTCAGCATTTGAACTGAAAGTACATAAACGGAAGGACAAAGGTAGTATCCAAGGAGCACAGCTGACCGAGCAGAATACACACAGTCCCTGAGCGAAGAGAGGCCCCAGCCCTGTTCAAACAGAGGTGCTTAACGCCTCAGGCTGCCCTCGCCAGACTGGGCATCCTCCTGGTTTCTCGTGCTCAGCTCGATCATCTTTTCCCTGGTATGGAAACATTCTTGTAATAGATACACAGAGCTTCAACAAGATGAAGCTTGACCCAACACTTCTCACGGCCTGCTGCGTGGCGCCGTCTTGGCTAGCACCTCTACACTGTCACCTCTGACTTAATGTGTATCAAACTGACCTCTCCTTCCCCTGAAATTTGCTGCCCAGACTTTTCGTTTCAGTACCATCGCCCCCACCACCCAGTCACCCAGGCTGGAAGTCCAGAATTTGTCTTTGACTCTTCCTCTTGCCCCTCCCCCAGGCAACCTTGAGCCCAGTTGGTTCTCGGTGCCTACTCCTCCCACACTGGTCTTTCTTTGAGTCGCTGTCCCCGCCCTAATCTAGGACCTGTTACCTCCTAACCAGGCTATGGCAGCAGTCCTCTCATTGGTCTCCAGGATTAATTCTAAAAATGAACATAAGGGGCGCCTGGGTGGCTCAGTCGGTTGAGTGTCTGCCTTCGGCTCAGGTCATGATCCCGGGGGCTGGGATCGAGTCCCGCATCAGGCTCCCTGCTCAGCGGGGAGCCTGCTTCTTCCTCTGCCTGCCGATTCCCCTACTTGTGCGTGCTCTCTCTCTGACAAATAAAATAAAGATAAAATAAAAATAAATTAAAATGACCAGAAGCATGGAGCACTAATGTACCAGGCACTATGCTAAGTGCTTTATGCTCATTATCTCATTGAATCCTTAAAACAACCCCACGAGGTGGGTACCGTTCATAACAAGCCCAGTTTACAGATGAGAAAACAGAGGCACTGAAAGGGTCTGTAGCCTGCCCAAGTCCACCCGCCCAGTAGCTGAGCTGAGATTTAAGACTGGCTAGCTTGTCTCCAAGGTCAGTACTCACTTCAGTCCCTCCAGCCCCGGCCCGTGGCTCCTGCCAGACTAATTCTCTTAAGATCGACCTGTGTTCTGTCCTTCTGTATTGCCCCAAGAGAGTAAAGGCTGAGGCCCAGCCCCTTGGCCTGGCATGTGGCCCTTACCCACTTTGCCACCCTCGTTGCACAGAGGTCTTATATTAGTTGTTGCAAAATCAAATATATTAGTTGTTGCAAAATCAAATGCCAACAAGAACTTGGCAGTAACAGGAAGAAAAAAAAAACCCCGGGTTCGGGAAACCCGGCGTTTCTGAGCCATCACAGGCTTTTGGCTTGCAAAGCATTCTGGAGAGCTAACTTGCTCTGTGCTCGCAAAATGTGATTAGCATCTAAATACCGATAGCAGGGAGGAATAAAGCAGGCCAGTGGAGGCAAAGCAAGACCAGCTCCTCTTCTCCAAGGGTTGGATGCCATTTTGAAATGTGGGCCCAGTTTTTCAAGGGAGACGAAAATCCCGATTTTTATGTAATATCTCCCAATTTTTCAATGCTGGCAAATACGAATTGTCGAATCTTGGGTGGGCTAACTAAAAGACGCCTTTTTATAAACTCTGCTCTATTCAAGCCTCCAATTCTGCCAAAACGATCTTCATCCCCTCCCCCTAGCTCCCTAAAGAATAAATGAGTGCATTTCACATTCCTGTCACCTCCACCTGGAGTATTTGTCTTCATCTTAAAGGCTCCACTGAGATTTGCCTCAGTGGTGGCTGGCTCTTCTGACTGAAGGTAGCATCTATCTGTTGGTTTTGTCTGATGAATGAGTTGGCTTTTTCCCCACCCCCAAAACAACTATCCTATCCTGATGAATAAAGGCAGGTGTTTCGCCCTTGCAGAACCACAATGGGGCCATTCCAGACCACAGAGGAGGAGGGCATTGTGGGGCAAGAGAAAGTTATCACAATGTCCTCTATCAGTAATTGCAGATGCTCTGTTTTCACTTTCACCCCCCCCCCGGGTACTGTTATTTTGTTGCAAGAGCTTTGTGGGTGAGTAATCCCTTTTATTTTTTATTTTTTTTAAAGATTTTGTTTATTTAAGAGAGAGAGAATGAGAGAGAGAGAGCACGAGAGGGAAGAGGGTCAGAGGGAGAAGCAGACTCCCCGCCGAGCGGGGAGCCCGATGCGGGACTCGATCCCGGGACTCCAGGATCATGACCTGAGCCGAAGGCAGTCGCTCAACCAACTGAGCCACCCAGGCGCCCATGAGTAATCCCTTTTAAATGATGCCGTTAGTCTAGAAGTGCCCTCTGAGCCAGCCAGTTTAATTTCCTTAGCCTTTCTCTATGTGCCCCACCTTCTCCAGTGTCCACACCATTGTCTCCACCCTGTCTCAGCACCACCCCCTTGTGAATGCCCATAGCTCACTCGTGCACTACGGCTCTCTTCTGGCTCACGCCACATGCTTCCTGGTGTTACAATCTTCGGTGCCATGATTCCCTTGACTCTGCAAGCTCTTTGCCTTTGGGAAGCATGGCTTACCCACTTGTATATCCCCACAGCACGTAGCCTCATGTACCAGGCAGTTGATACTTGTTAAAAAATGAATGAGGTTCAGGGCCGGCTTAGGAGAGCTCACTGTCTGTGAGCACAGAATTGGACCTTAGCTGCTGTGGGGCGAGCTCCAAGTCCTGTGCTTATCCCTAGCCATGCTGAAGGTAAGAACAGCCTTCCCCTTCCCCAGCCTGCTGCCCTAGGTAAACCTGTGCTAGCCCCCTCTCTCAAAGTGCCTCTCATCCTCGCTCTGATTCCGCACTATCTTCCTTCGCCTACCTTAGCGGTCAGGTTCTGCGTCCTGCAGCCCAAACAGCTGTGCACATTTCAACATAGGCAAATAGGCGCAAAGGACAAAGGAAAACCATTTTGACACCGTTTTGATGTACAGCCCCGCTTCACGGCAACCTCCCACTGCTTTGTATGGTGCCTGCAAGTGCTCGACACATCACAGCGTCATAGAATTTCTATTTGTTTGTTTGTTGATTTCAGCAAAGGTGACGCAAGGTAAATGAATAGGGTCTAAATCTGTGCTCTCTTGTGATGGGGAGGCTTTCGTCAAAATATGTCAGGAGGAGGGAATGAAAGGAAAGCCTTCCCTGGGATTGAGAAATTACAAGAACCTGATAGTAACTACCATTTATTGGTCATTTAATATGGGCAAGGCAGTTTATTATCCCATTTCATCCTCTTTATCGACCCTATGGAGTAAGTGCCGGTATTATTCCTATCTTCTAGATGAGGAAATGAGGCACAGAGAGGGTCAGTTACTTGCCCAACAGCCACACAGCCAGCAAGTGGTGGAGCTGGGATCGAACACCCGTCCCTCCCTCCTCCGGTCCCTGGAAGGAAGTACAGTGCTTTGCTCCTAGATGCTAGGTAATCGGTTCGTTTCTTTCCATTCCCTTGCGCCGGGTACAGGAGTAGAGGACGAGAAAGAAGGAGACCTGACCTTGGCAACTGGGAGCTCTCAGGCTCAGTGCAAGAGGGGTTGGGAAAACAACAACAACAACAATAATGGGCAAGCTCAGAAATGGACAGGCAAGAGCCTGGCTTTGGTCAGGAAATGGTTAACTCAAATTAAAAGAGGGGGGCAGTCTTCAGAAAACCAGAGCTCACTTTTAGTCCCTGGCTGCCTGACAATGGAAGGCTGGAAGCCAGCAGATCGGAATGAGGAGCATAGATCATTCGGCAGCCACGGCCCTCTGGCTGGCCACAAACTGACCATGGTTGTTGCGAGGCACTGGGAAGTAGATGTCTGGACTTCCCTTAGGCCAGGTGGCTCTGTCGGAGCTTCCTTGTTTGGGTGTAGGGAAAGCAGAACTCTCCCCCTTGTGTTCCCAAAAGGTAGAGTGCCCTAAATACTTGAGGGATGGCAGTTGTTGATCATGGAAACAAGACTGTCCCTAGAGGGCAGGCGAGGAGGGAGGAGGGAGGAGCCTGCCTAATTCCACTCTTGTAAAATCATTCCGTCCTTTTCTCCTGACCTGAGCTGGCTTACTCCTTCCAAGCGATCAAGGCTGGGAAGCCAAATGGCCCCCCGTGCTAAGCAGGCTTCTCTGGGCTGCAGCCCAACAGCAATAGCAGCTGGGATGGGAGCTGACCCCCCCACACACACACACACACCCGCAATGGGGGTGAAGAAGGGGGTAGGGGAAAGGGAACGGAAGGTCCCAGAAGAGGCCTGCTGTCAGCCAGGAGAGACGGCAGGTCCTGCTGAGGGACCGCCCCCCACCTCCCCCCGGCTGGCCTCAAGCCAGCTCGGAAACACACGCAGCCCCGGTTGTCCCCTCCTTTCCCCGTGCTTGTTTGGTTTTGACAGCTGGGCTCATCAGAAAGCTCCAGCGGGCACACGTGCTCAGCGGTCAAGGGCGGCGTGGTCAAGGGCTCGGGCTTCGCATGCCGGCCCTGCCCCTCCCGCCCGCGTGAACCCGGGTGAGCTGCGCGGCCTCCCTGAGCCTCATCCTCCTCATCTGAAAACCAGGGGCATGAGCGCCGTGCCTGACTGGCACACGGGACAGAGCCCCGAAGCGGCTTCGCGCAGATACAGAGCTGGGCACGTGACCGACACTCGGTGCGGCCGAGGTGCTTGTTCTCTTGTTCCTGAAGCATCTCTTCAGAATCTATGCATGGCACCGGAGGCCTGATTAGAACCACAAAAGCCAGCCCAGGTGTGTTTCTGTGTTTTCCATGATTGCTGGAAACAAAGGAACTCTAGCTAGCCTCACAAAAACCTCAAAGGACCCTCGATCTCTGTACATAATGCTGAGCCGGGAAGGGAGGGGAGCTCATTATTCAGCTGTTAGGTGAGCCGAACAGGCATTTAGCTAGAGGCCACCCCGTGCAAGCACCGCCCACGTCTGTATCTTGCCAGCCACCTGAAAGCGCCCCTACGGTCTCTTCCCTCAGCCCCCCTCGGGGGGACACTAGCAGTGGGCGCTTCGGGGTTACTGCTGCTCTGTATGCGGCTCCCCTGGCCTCGGCCTGGGCGGCTCCACTCGCCTCTCAACGGCTTCCTCCGGTCTGATTTCCCCAGCCGGTGCGCCCACACCAGCCAGCTGTGTCTCCTCTCTCGCCCCAAGCACAACGCTAACCTGCTGGCCCTTCGCTCGCTTCCCCACCGTTACCACTGCCGCGGGCCTCCTGGGCCGCGAGTTGGACCCCTGGTCTGCTGAGAGGTGAGGCGTGTGCAGCCGCAGGGGTGGAGGGTGGCTGGCAGGCGGCCCATGCTGGGGACAGTCGCCCACACCCACGTGTGCAGACACCCCCACCTCGGAGCCGGGGCGCTTCCCAGCTATGCGAGGACAGCTCCTGGGGGTCTGGCTCTGCCAAGAGAAACTTGGGCCATGTGGTTCCCAGGACAGAAAGGTCCTTTTACCGGACGCCTGGGTGGCGCAGTCATTAAGCGTCTGCCTTCGGCTCAGGTCATGATCCCGGGGTCCTGGGATCGAGCCCCGCATCGGGCTCCCTGCTCTGCTGGAAGCCTGCTTCTCCCTCTCCCACGCCCCCTGCTCCTGCTCTCTCTCAAATAAATAAACAAAATCTTTTTTTAAAAAAGTCCTTTTACTCCAACACGATTGGCCTGTTGTTTGACTATTGGGGATGGGCCAAAAGACAGAAGCTTCCTACCACAACTGCCTCAGATGGTTTGGGAAGTGGGCAGCTTGGTCTTCAGGTTGTGTCTTATGCATCTAAGGAAGATAAAAGTTGTTTCTGATAACAAGCGAGAGGTTCTGAGCTCCTGTTTGCTCCAGCTAGAAGACTCCTGTTTCCGTTTTTTTTTTTTTTTGTCTCTCCTCTTAAATACTTTTTTAAATTAAGACCTGATTTTTTCGAGCAATTTTAGGTTCAGTGCAAAACTGAAAGGTACAGAGATTTCCCATGCATCCCCAGCCCCGCCCCCACGCACAGTCTCCCCCACCAGAGGGCTACGTTTATCACAACTGACAGAGTCTACACTGACACATCATTGTCACCCAAAGTCCATAGTTTACCTGAGGGTTCACTCGCGGTTTTGGACATTCTATGTATAATGATGTATATCCATCATTCTAGCGTACAGAGGATTTTCCTCTGTGCTCTGCCTACTTATCGTCCCCCAAACCCCTGCAAACACTGATCTTTTGACTGTCTCCATAGTTTTGCCTTTCCAGAGTGTCCAGTCACACAGTATATACATTTTTTTTTTCGTTTTTAGAGTAAACTCTACCCCCAACGTGGGGCTCGAACTCACAATCCTGAGATCAAGAGTCACATGCGCTACCGACTGAGCCAGCCAGGCGCCCCTCATTATATAGACTTTTCAGACATGCTTCTTTCACGTAGGAAGATACATTTAAGGTTTCTCCATGTCTTTTCATGGCTCGATGCCTTATTTCTTTTTCATGCTAAATAATATTTCATTGTCTGGATCTACTTTATTTCTCCATTCCCATACTGAAAGAGGCCATCTTGTCGCTTCCAGGCACTGGCAGCTGTAAACAAAGCTGCTTTAAACATCCATGTGCAGGCTTTTGTGTGGACATAAGTTTTCAGCTCCTTTAGGTAAGTCCCAGGGTCTGATCTGATCAGTGCAATCGCTAGATCCTGTGGTAAGAGTATGTTTAGTTTTGTAAGAGACCCCCAAACTGTCTTCCAAAGTGGCCATACCATTTTGCATTCCCACCAGCAGTGAATGAAAGTTCCTATCCATTCCACATCCTCAGATCACTCCATAGCCTCAGCATCATTTGGTGGTGTCACCGTTCTGGATTTCGGCCATTCTAATACACGTGTAGCAGTATCTCGTTGTTGTTTTAATTTGCATCTCCCTGATGACATGGGATAAGGAGCATCTTTTCCTATGCTTATTTGCCACCCGTATGTCTTCTCTGGTGAGCTGTTAAGGCCTTTGGCCCATTTTTTAATTGGGTTTTCTTATTGTTGAGTTTTAAGAGTTCTTTGTATATTTTGGATAATGGCCCTTTATCAGATGTGTCTTTTGCAGATATTTTCTCCCAGTCTGTGGCTTGTCTTCTCATTTTCTTTTAAAATTAAATTATTCTACCTTCTGCATAGGAAACATAGGCATATGGTGGAAAATCCATAAGGTGCAAAGAGTATACGTTGAAAAGTAAGTCTTCCCCGACCTTTGTCCCCTGGCCTCTCAGTTCCCTGCAGACAACACTTCCCAGTATCTCGTCTGAAACTTTCCAAAGATGGCCTATGCAAAGATACACATAAACGTGCACATTCATGTTCTTTCCGTTTTTAGATCATCAGCTATATAGGCTCTTCTGCACCATTTTTTTTCCACCTCAAAATGTATCTTGGAGATGGCACCATATCAGTTAGATGGAGCCACCACATATTTTTTAAATGGTGACATAGTATTCCATGGTACGATGAACTCTTTCTTTAACTAGCCCCCTATTGGCGGAATTTAGATTATTTCCAATTTTCTGCTGTTACTAACAGTGCCGCAACAAAAATCCTTGTAAGATGCACATCGTTTCCCACGTGGACAAATATATCTGTAGAATAAATTCCTAGAAATGGGATCGCTTTGGTCAAAGGGTGTGTGAGTTTTACATCTTCAGAAATACCATTGACTTACTTCAGTGCTCGTGGAAAGAATGAACAGCCTAAAATGTTACCTCTTTTGGTAGGCCTCTGGACTTTTTCAGAGAAATAATCAAGTGCTTTGCTTTGAAATATGTATCTTTCATTTTCATGTACTGCAGGTCTGTGCCTTCTTTCCTCCAATATGTCTTAAGCACATACTGTGTGCCAGGCATGTTGGCAGGCTTCAGGGATAAAACCGCAAACACGACAGACACGGTCACTTGCCCTCGTGGGATTTCTGGTCCTGGAGGCGGGGTGGGGGGAATACACGTGGCAGAAATACTTACACACTAAATCATTACGAACTTTGTCACATACCCTGAAGGGGACATACAGAGGGACCAAAAGTGTTTATTAGGCTCCTGACTTAGTCTGTGGAGTCTGAGAAGATGTCCCTGAAGAAGCGGTATGTATGTATTCTTTTTTTTTTTTTTAATATTTATTTGAGAGAGAGCGAGCACGAGCAGGGGCAGGGAGGGGCAGAGGGAGAGGGAGAAGCAGACTGCTCGCTGAGCAGGGGGCCTGCCGATGCGGGGCTCGATCCCAGGACCCTGAGATCATGACCTGAGCTGAAGGCAGTCACTTAACCAACTGAGCCACCCAGGCGCCCAGCAGTGTGTATTCTGATCACTCAGAGAGATTTAGCTGAGCAGAGAGGCAGGAAGGAGCGTGGAGGAGGACCAGCAGTATGGATCAAAGGAGCCAGAAAGGCCCTCAGGGCATGTAGTTCCAGTCTACGCCCTTGACGTGGGAGGAAACCAAGGTTCAAAGAACTTCAGGAGCTGAGTAAGGTCGTCCAGATAGGGGCAGAGCCAGACCGAAGAGCTGGTTTCTCTGGGTCTTTCTAGATGGTGCCATGGCGCGTTCTGCAGCATGCCCGTCCTGGGAGCGGTGGGCCCGAACTAGATAGTACGGGATAGTTGCTCGGGTTTGTGTGGAGGGAAGCTGTAAGTTCAGGTCCCCGTGACAGGCAGCCTGACACGTTTTGTTTCTCTTTACTGGTAAGATACAGTTTGGGCAGATGGCAGTCTCACACGCCAGTCCAGTGGGTCGGTTTGGTCTTCGGCATCCTTGTCTCTTCTCCAAGTTTAGATAATAAATAATAATGGCATTCATCATGATGGTTACTTTTGTAGCGCTTGCTATACGTTGAATGCTGTTTGAGGCGCTTCACATGTATTTCATTTAATCTTTTTTTTAAAGATTTTATTTATTTATTTGACACAGAGATAGACAACACAAGCAGGGGGAGGGGCAGAGAGAGAAGCAGGCCTCCCGCTGAGCAGGGAGTCTGATGCGGGGCTCGATCCCAGGACCCTGGGATCATGACCCGAGCCAAAGGCAGATGCCTAACGACTGAGCCACCCAGGCGCCCGATTTCATTTAATCTTGACAGCAATCCTGTAAGGTGGATATTCTGATTACCCCATTTTACAGATGAGGAAACTGAGGCTAGTGAGTGACCCATGTGCTGTCAGTGTCAGCACCCTGAGCTGCCTCGTGCTGTGGCATGCCTGCAGCAGCGACCCTCAACCCTATCTACACACCAGAATCATCTGGGGAGCTTGCCCCGAAACTGTTCATGTCCAGCCCTCACCCTGGGTCAGTTAAATCACAGTCTCTGGGGGTGGATCCCAATCCTGGATGGTTTTGAAAAACTTCCCCAGGTTGTCTCATATGCAGCTGAGGGTTGAGAAACACTGGTATGTGTCATTCGCATTCCTTCTTCCTTTGGGGGTATCTTTGTCTGGGCTGCAATCACAGAATACCATAGACCGGGTGGCTTGAACAACAGACACTTCTCACGGTTCTGGAAGCTGGGGAAGTCCGAGATCAAGGTGCCGGCAGACTGGGTGTCTGGTGAGAACCCTCTTCCTGGGGGCGCCTGGGTGGCTCAGTCGGTTGGGCGTCTGCCTTCGGCTCAGGTCATGGTCCCAGGGTCCCGGGATCCAGCCCCGCATCGGGCTCCCTGCTCGGCGGGAAGCCTGCTTCTCCCTCTCCCATTCCCCCTGCTTGTGTTCCCTCTCTCGCTGTCTCTCTTTCTGTCTGTCAAATAAATAAAATTAAAAAAAAAATACTTTTACAACAACATCAAGACTGGTGCTTGACCAAACATCTGGGTACCATGGCCTAGCCAAGTTGACACATGAAATGAACCATCACAGGCTGGTAATGGAAAATAATACCGGGAAGACAGGTGGGCGCCAAACTATAGAGGGTTTTGAATTCTGTTACATTTCTCTTTGGAAAACTTTTCTTAGAAAACTGGGAGTTGGTAAAGGTTTCTCAGCAAAGCAGTGACAGCATCTGGTGAGTTTGGAATCGCAGCTGGCTGCAGTGTGGAGCATGGGCTGGAGAGGGCAGAGACTGGAGGTGTGCGGATGGGTTACGAAACCGTGTCAATCTCTTGCTCACGTTGAAAAGGTGAGCAGGGGCAGATCGTGGAGGGCTTATAACCTTCCAGTAGTGTGGCTAGAGCCAGCTCCTATTGGCTCAGGAGAGCTGATTTTTTTTAAGAGTTTATTTACTTACTTACTTACTTACTTACTTGAGAGAGAGACAGAGCATGAGCATGAACGGGGGGAGGGGCAGAAGGAGAGGGAGAGAGAATCTCAATGCGGGGCTCGATCTCACGACCCGAGATCACGACCTGAGCCTAAATCAAGAGTGGGTCGCGTAACCTACTGAGTCACCCAGCAGCCCTGGGAAAGCTGATTGTTAAATGGCAGGAAATCCAGGAGCTGGTGGACCTCACAGTTGGTAGCTTGCAATCGGCCATGTGGGAGTATTGACACCATTGAAATTGGCAAATGCTACAACTCAAGGCTTTTTTTCTCCCCAGAGAATCAGTTGTTAAATATTTACCACCACAGCTTACAGGTAACACTAAGAAATGTAGATTTTATTCTAAGTGTTCTATAAAGCCATTAAAATATTTTAAGCAGATGAGTAAAAAGATCTGATTTTTTAAAAAATCTCTCTGGCAACTTTTTAGAGAATGGACTATAAAGGGGCCAGGCAAGGCGTCTCAAACTCTGTCCCAAGGAGACCAAAAGGGAGCTGCATAATGGTCCATAATGGTCAGCAGTGATGGTGGCTTGGCAGTGAAGGTAGAGTGAAGTAGATATTCGGAAGATGGTTAAGGTCCTAAGATTGAATATAGGTGGCCCTTGATTCATCACAAGTTGATTATAATTGTCCTGTTCTGTAACTCATGGAACTTGCTTAGTGTCTTTTTGTTTTAGTTGTGGTGGGGGGGCACCAGGTTACAAAATCATGACCTTGACTCATGACTCAGGGCTTTTTTGTAGTTTTACTGGAAACCAGCAGAAGATAAATCAATCATATGATTTCATAACAGAATAAGAAGGCTAATTTCCGGCATGAACATAATCTCTTTTCATTATGTCAGTCTTACAGTAGCAGGAGGAACTTCAAGTCTTATGACTAGGCAGCTTCTTTCTAAGGGGAAAGGAAGCTTTTACTACCTGTTTGGCAATGGTGCTTTATCAGGAGAGTGAGGACAGGTCAGGTCGCAACAGTGTCTGGGTAAACATTTTAAAGTAAGACATTCACCAGAGACCCCTGACCATTTTGGCTCCTGAAACTCCAGGCTGGGAGACTCAGCTTGTCCATTTCATGTTTTATTTCTCATACTCTGGCCTGTACTTGACTGTTTCTGTACCCCAAAGGGAAGGGCTAACCCAGAGGTTCAACCTTCACCTTGATATAGGACTCTATATGGTTAAGGCATACAACATTGATCCTCCCGTGGGTCACTGGCTGGCTCAGTCAGTAGAGCGTGCAAACTTGATCTCGGGGTTGTGAGTTCAAGCCCCACATGGTATGCCCCTCCCCCCTTGGGCTTGTGTGCTCTCTCTCTCTCCCTCTCTCTCTCTCAAATAAATAAAATCTTTAAACAAAAATAAATAAAATCCCTTAAAGATTTTATTTATTTGACAGAGAGAGACACAGCAAGAGAAGGAACACAAACAGGGGGAGTGGGAGAGGGAGAAGCAGGCTCCCTGATGAGCAGGGAGCCCGATGCGGGGCTTCATCCCAGGACCCCGGGACCATGACCTGAGCCGAAGGCAGACGCCCAACGACTGAGCCACCCAGGCGCCCCAAATAAAATCTTTCAAAAAAAAGAATGTTGACCCTTCGAGCTGGATTAACGAGGAAAAATACAACAGTCTTTCATATAAAATGAAGAACTGTGGAACCTTATTAATTTGCACGGCACTAAAATTATAATAGCAACCCAGGGTTCAGTAAGGAAATGAATAATATAAACAGCATATGAGTTATTATTCTCCCCGTTTTTGCAATGAGGAAGTCGAAGTTCAGAGAAGTTAAGGAACTTGCTTACTACGATCACAGAGCTAATGAGTGGAAGAGACAAGGGTTCAAATCCAAGTCTGTGTGATGGGAAAATCCATGCACGTGACCTTGTGGTCCACATAGGCCCAGAAAGTCTCTCTACTTCGCTGCCCTTCACTAATCCGGTTTCAGTCATATATAATAAAATGGAACATCCTCCCAGAATTTCATAATTTAGGCTTCGCTAATTTAAACTACCCCCCCACACACACATACACACATACACATTGGAATTACTGACATTTTTCTGTATCGTTTATCGAATGCCCTTATGGTGGGGGTTCACGAGAGAGGCTAGAGTCTGACGAGAAAGAGGAGCAACAGGTGGCAGGGTGGGGTGTCCTGCGGGGGCACAAGCTAGGTAGGTGTCAGGTGCAGCACATGTCATTTTACGTCTTGGAACCTAGAGACCAAGGTCAGGGAGTCACTGGGAAGCAGGGTCCCGGAAGGCAGACTGCAGCAGCCCAGGAGGCGGAGCACCTGGCTCTTGTCACTCTTGGTCACTCTTCCTCTCAAGACCTTGGGTTTCCATCTGTAAATGAAGTCATTGGATCAGAATATCTTTTTTTAAGGATCTTATTTTTAAGTAATCTCTACTCCCAATGTGGGACTCGAACTCACGACCGAGAGATCAAGCATCACATGCTCCTACTGAGCCAGCCAGGTGTCCCCATTGGACTGGAATATCTTTTTAGAACCTTTTTTTTTTTTTTAGATTTTATTTTTATTTATTTGACAGAGAGAGACACAGCGAGAGAGGGACCACAAGCAGGGGGAGTGGGAGAGGGAGAAGCAGGCTTCCCGCAGAGCAGGGAGCCGGATGCGGGGCTCGACCACTCCTGTAGTGAACATTCTCAACACAGCAGCCAAAGTGATCCTATTAAAATATAAACGAGGCTCCGTCACTCTTCCTTTTTTTAATTTATTTTTATTTTTTTAAAGATTTTATTTATTTGCCAGGGAGAGAGAGAGAGAGCACGAGCCAGGGGGAGCAGCAGAGGGAGAGGGAGAAGCAGGCTCCCTGCTGAGCATGGAGCCCGATGCGGGACTTGATCCCAGGACCCTGAGATCGTGACCTGAGCCGAAGGCAGAGGCTTGACGGACTGAGCCACCCAGGCATCCCAAGGCTCTGTCACTCTTCTGTTGAGAACCCAGCAGCATCTCCCATTCTCACTCGGTAATTCGAGTCAAAATACTTACTTACTATGGCCTACCCGCCTTACGGGGTCCAGTCGTGGTCTAGTCGCCAGTTACTTTTCTGATGCCTTGTCCTGTTACTCTCTCTCTCGTTCATTCTGTTCCCACCACATTGGCCTCCTTGTTGTCTCTCTAACAACCCAGGCATGCTCCTGCCCCAGGGCCCTTGCAGATAACTATACAATTCACTTCCTTCAGATCTTCACTCAAAGGTCATCATCTTCTTGGTGAGTCTTCGGGGACCACCCTAATAAAAACTTCAGCACCCTCCAGGCACTCCCTGTATCTTTTCCCTGCCTTTATTTTCTTCAGAGCCTTCGCTGCCTTTTAGTATTTGATATAATCATTTATTTATTTTATTTATTTTTATTTTTTTGCCTGTTCCTCCCCCACAACTAGAATTTCAGCTCTGTGGGAACAGGGACTCTTTGTCTGTTTGGTTCACTGCTGTAACCTCAGTGGCTGGCACATAGTAGGTACTCAATAAACATCTGAATAAATGAAAAGTCTTCAGAGGGGATAAGGGGAGCTAATAGAAGTACAGAAATATTGCTAAGGAGTGCAGGGGGTGAACGGTGCTTTTAAAGCTAGGAAAATTGTCATTTTAGGGCCTTGTATATCATTCTAAGGAGCTTGGATTTCATCCTCTAGGTGGTAGAAAGTCGGTGAAGGAGTCAGTGGTCCGCACTGAAATGTCAGGATTCACGCGTGAGATGGTGGTAGCCTGAACTAAGAGAGTGGCAGTTGAGAATGTAGAAAAGGAGATGGATCTGAGAAGTACTGTACTCAGAAGATAAAACTGATTGTGCTTGATGACTGATGGGCTAGGGCAGTAAGAGTGAGCAGATAAGGAATCCCAGGTTCCTGGCTTGGGGCAGCCGGCTGAACGGTGGTGCCATTTAGTGAAATAAATACAGAAGAGGGGCACCTGGGTGGCTCTGTCGGTTAAGTATCTGACGTCGGGCTTCAGGCTGGGTGTGGAGCTAGCTAGCTAGCTAGCTAGAAATAAATTTGATGTGGTCAAGGTGAAAGGCAACACTGGGTTCTAGGTGTGTCAAGGTTTGAGAACCTGTGTGCCATCCGGGTGGAGATGTCCGGTAGGCAGCTGGATGCTTGATTTTGGAGCTCAGGGTGGGGAGGTCAGGGCCAAAGAGAAAGATGTGGAAGTCGTCTACCTGCAGATGGTGTTTAAAGCCTTGGCTACAGTAGAATTCCCTAGAGAAGTTGTATAAATTGAGGAGGACAAAAAGTTGCTGGTTATTAGTGCCAAACACTGCCCCAAAAATCCAGTAAGAAAATATCAAAAAAAAAAAAAATCTACTAAATTTGGCAGGTAGGAGGCCCTGAGTGAATATATTTCATCTATTTAAATATTTCTTGAACATTTGCTACGTGTTGAGGATCCTGAAGATACAGTAGTGAACCAAACAGGCAAAAATCCCCCCTTCCACGGAGCTAAAACTCTGGTTGGGAGGAGTGGACAAATAAGAAATAAGTAAATTATACCAAATCATAAAAGGCCATGAGTGCTCTGAAAATAAAAAAGAAAATTTAAAAATTTTAAAAAAAAGAAAGGCAAGGAACCAAGGTAGGCCTGGCCAGAATCAACAAGCAGAGTCACGGACACGGATCCAGACTGCAGTGAGTAGAGCAGCGAGTGGGGAGGGAGGAAGTGGAGTCCGCCAGAGTCTACCGCTGTTTCAGTAAGTGCGGACGAGAAGGGAGAAGGGTCTGCCCCATTGACAGACGAGTGGATAAACACACGGTGGTACGGCCTCACAATGGTATGGCCTCACAATGGAATACTACTCAGCAATAAACGGGAAGAAACTATTGATGAACACAACAACATGGATGAATCTCAGAAGCATCGTGCCGAGTGAAAGAAGTCAGTCTCAAGGGGCGCCCGGCTGGCTCAGTCAGAAGAGCGTGCAACTCTTCATCTCAGGGTTGTGAGTTCGAGCCCCCCATGGGGTGTAGAGATTACTTAAGTAAAACTTTTAAAAAATACTTTCAGAAGCCAGTCTCAAAAGGTTACATGCTGTTTGCTTCCATGGGTCTGACATTCTCAAAAGGCAAAACTGTAGGGACAGAGAGCAGACCAGTGGCTGCCCAGGGCTGGGAATGGGGGAGGCCTTGACTGCAAAGGGGCAGCGCATGAGAATGGTGGGGGCAGAAGGAGCAGTTCTGTGTCCTGATTGTAATGGTGGTCACACAAATGGATACGTATGTTAAAACTGCTAGCCCCCTCTACCCTGAAACCAGGTAATTTTACTGTATATTAATGTGGGAATGAGAGGTTGGACTGTATCTGAAGGGCAAAGTCAAGATCGGCAGAAGGAATTGTTTTGAAGATGAGAGGGACTTGAGTTTATTCATTTGCTAAGGAGGAAAGTCAGGTCTCTTGGGAAGGGTGCCCAAGAGGAGTTCAAAGGTGTGAGATCCAGGGCACCGGTGGGAAGAAAAGATGTTTATGCGAAGAAGCAAAAGGTGAGGCCCTGTACAGTCTGTTTTCTCTGTGAACCAGGAGACCAGGTCACCTACCTAGAGTAGAGGAACGGGTGCGGGGTGCCGGGCGTCAAGGGCTGTGGGAAGGTTTGGCAGAGCCGCCTTGAGGAACAGGCAAGGATGCTCTGAAGGCTCGGTTCGCCGTACGAAAGCCCAGCAGAGGTTGGCAACCTCGAAGCTTTAGTGGTACCGATCTGCCCCTTTGTGGATTCGTCTTCAGTGGCTTCGGGCAGAGCAGGGGTGTGTGGGTGAGAGCGGCTGAAGGGTGAGGGGCAAGGATTTTGAGAGTAGGAGCAGAAAAAGCTGGGCGAGGTTTGGAAAGGGAAGCCACTGAAGCCAGCAGGGAACTGGTGGCCTGCGGAAGACGGGAGGGGGCAAGTGCCTGGGGGCTTGTGATGAATAACAGGAACCAGCGAGGGAGGGGGCCGGTGGATGAGTACACCATGGTCCCGGGGCTTCTGAAGTCTAAGATTTGAGAGGTGGGTGGGGAGGACTGGTAGCTTTAGGTAAGGGATTGTATTGCTGTTTAGCATACTTCATTTTTTCTAAGATTTGATTTTATTTATTTGAGAGAGAGAGAGTGCACAAGCAGGAGGAGGGGCAGGGGCGAAGGGAGAAGCAGACTCCCGGCTGAGCAGGGAGCCCGAGGCGGGGCTCGATCCCAGGACCCCGAGATCGTGACCCGAGCCGAAGGCAGACGCTTAACCGACTGAGACCCCAGGGCGCCCGTGATTAGCATACTTTCTGTGTAATAGCAATAGCAGGGCCAGCTCATACCTACTGATCCTTACCATGTGCCTGACACGGCTGATCGCTTTACATGCGTATCTCGTTTAGTTCTCACAGCAGCCGCATGAAGTGGGTACCGTGAATACGGAAACTAAGGCTCAGGAGGGTTCGGTAAGTGCCCAGGGTCACGTGGCCCGTCCGTGAAGCGGCCAGACCTAAGGCTCTGACTCGTCCGACTCCAGAGGTTCTGCTTTTCGGACTGTTAGACTATACTGCCTCTCCCACATGGAAAATCTTCTTTGGTTGCTGTTGCTTTATTTATTTTTAAGTAATCGCTACAGCCAACCTGGGGCTCGGAACTCAGGACCCCAAGATCAAGAGTCGTGTGCTCTTCTGACTGAGCCAGGCATGCGCCCCTCCTAAGTGGAAAATCTTGATTCCACTTCACTAGAATGCTGTGCTAGTCTCAACTGGACGTTTCAGAAACAAACCAAAGTATGTGCGAAGCTTCATGTGAACTTGACACCGTTACTGAAAGCCAGCTCTGAGAGGCTGTCCCCCTCCCACTGGGCAAGAGGTGTCAGTTTTGTATAGAGATGGTCCACTGAAAAGTCCTTTTGGGGCGCCCGGGTGGCTCAGTCGTTGAGCGTCTGCCTTCGGCTCGGGTCATGGTCCCAGGGTCCGGGGATCGAGCCCCGCATCGGGCTCCCTGCTCGGCGGGAAGCCTGCTTCTCCCTCTCCCTCTCCCGCTGCTTGTGTTCCCTCTCTCGCTGTCAACTAAATAAATAAAATCTTAAAAAAAAGTCCTTTCACCTGATCCCAAAACTGTCTTCTACTGAAGGACAAAAATGTTACTTTCAGAGATGGAGCATGTTGGTGATCAGTCAGGATAGTTCTGCGAGTCGTGATGAAGTCCATGAAGTGGCCAAAGTTGTGGGTGGCCAAAGAGGCGTAAAAGTAAGGATCACTGAAGTCGAGGTCCAGAAACTGGGTGTGGGATGGGTTGGTTGTCTTATAGATGCTGAAGTTCCCTAAGATGATGGTGAATCTGGAAGAGGGGAAGCCACCAGGTGGCACGGTCTTCAATGAATGGAGAAGACCTTCAGGAGGTCAGGAGATGCGAGCAGCAACGAGGAGTGTGGCTGAGGGACAATGAGCCCCAGGCGAGAACTTCTGGCACAAGAGGGAAGGACTCGGGGTCTGGGGACAGTAAGAGGGAACTAGAAGAATGCCGCTATCCCTCTGCTTTTCACCCTGGGACATCTGGGATGTGGGGAAATGAGCAGCCCACGCTTGAGAGCTTCACAGAGGAGACATCAGTTAAGACAAGGAGACCAGGGGAGGAGGGGTATTTAGAAAAGGTTAAGGGCACGGGAGAACGTTTATCATGTCCAGGGGGCATAGGTTGGGAAGCGTCGTTAAGTATGAAGTTTAGCCTGTCCTGAATGGTTGCTTCCTTCCAAGCAAAATAAGCCACAAATAGGTGAACGGGGTGTCCTGACTTCACTGCGCGTTAATATTCATTCTGAGCCCGTCGAACAAGCGCCCTGTGGCACCCATTCTTGGCAGGCATCTTGGCCAAGAGCATAGCAACCAGAGCCCAGACTTGAGACCCTGGCTTCCCTGACTAGAACATTTCTTTCCTGGTGACCAAATCACCGCGTCCCATCTTCTGTATTTCCTGCCAGGCTCAGAGCCCGCACCTTCCCCACCATGGAGGAGTGGATGTCCATTTCTCAGGAGCAGCGGACTGCTTCCGGCAGATAGTCAAAGCCCAAGGGGTCCTGGCGCTCTGGAATGGACTGACAGCCAACTTGCTGAAGGTGAGAAGGGCGGTCCATCCCTTGCTTCCCCGCCTCTTCGGATTCTAGCCCTTTCCCTTGCCGCTCCCCTACAGGTTGCCTGGGGACACCCCCCGTCTAGCACTGACCCATGAGTGCAGGCTGGCAGTCAGCCTGGAGACAGGGGGACCCTGTGCAGTGGCAGGGCATCTGACACCCCATCCTGGAGGAGCTGAGCATTCAGCATAGAGGCTCCTGACATGGGGGTTCATGGACTCCTAAGGGGAACCTAATGCTCCAGCCTAACATCATATGCAAAAATGTGTAGGTATGTGCATCTCTCTGGGGAGAGGATCCCTAGCTTCCATCATATTCCCGAAGAATTTCATGACGCCCCCCCCCCCCCGACACACACACACAAAAGAAAGGTTAAGAACTCTGGACTAACCTTGAACAAGTGTCAGGTTGTCCACAGGCATATTAATCCAGGCCATGCTCCCCCACCCCACACTGTGTCAGCTTTCATTCTGCCATCTGCCCTGACTCCAAAAAGAATGATGTTGTATTGTCCACAGCCTTTACCTCAGTTTACCCTGGTCCAGGTTGACTGCGGATGCACTGACATTTTCTTTTTAAGATTTTAACATGATCTTCATTTCTTTTTAAACAGATAGTTCCATATTTTGGAGTTATGTTTGGCACCTTTGAGTTCTGCAAGAGAATCTGTCTTTACCAAAATGGTTACATTGTGTCTCCTCTGAGCTGTAAATTGACCCCAGGGGTGGATCAGAGTTTGAAGCCCCAGGAATTGCGGGAACTTAAAAAGTTCTTCAAAACTGGACAACTGAAGTCTAAAAAACCAACTCTGTGAAACTGAATGAAACAAGAAGTGCACTGACCGAAGGCGTGTTATAATCATTAAAAAAAATGTCGCCTCATAACTGTGTGTGCGCAGAGTGGCGAGAGGATACTCCCATCTGCTGCTCTTGGAAGTGAGAAGATTCAGCCACAGAACCAGCTCCAAGCTCCAAACTGATGTCCTGGTGAACGCCTGTGCCATGGAAAAGCTTCCCAACATGACTGCTGCATGGTGGCCTTCACCAGATTTTATAACAAAACCTAGCATTAACGAAACGTGCGAGTATACTCCGTAAATGTGCAACTTACACGACACCAAAGAAAGGGCATCACCATGACCTCAGAGTCTCATGTCCTCGAAGCGGCTGAGCAAATAGCACATCAGGAGCTCAGCCACAGGGTTGCAGCTTGCGCTAAACCCACACTGGCCTCGCGTTGCTCCATTCGACCCGAGTCTTCCCAACAGGCTTGTTTCTGAAACTCCTAATGTTTGCTGACTTCTGCGTGTGCACGCTATAGCATAAATTATACTTTACCAGAAACTAAAAGGGGCGCCTGGGTGGCTCCATCGGTGAAGCGTCTGCCTCCGGCTCAGGTCAGGATCCCAGGGTCCTGGGATCGAGTCCCGCATCAGGCTCCCTGCTCCGTGGGGAGTCTGCTTCTCCCTGTCCCTCTGTGGGTGCTGTCTCTCTCTCTCAAATAAATAAATAAATCTTTTTAAAAAAGAAACTAAATTAAAACCTTTAACATTTAGAAGTCATCACTCTCTCATAGTAGAACCATCCTTTTTTATTTAAATTTGAAGCATCTCAAGCTTAAGAATTTCAGGAATCTTTTTTCAGGAAGGCAGTTTTTACTGTGACCACTTAATGCCCCAGAAGACCTTCTTCCAATTGAAATCATGTACAGTTGAAGTGGCCTGAATTCTCTGCCTTTTTCACTTGCTTTGCAAGCCTACCCTGAAAATAAATTATTTAGTCAACTTAAGTTATTCTCACAAGATGTCCCAGTTGTCTAGAAAAGGACCAAATAGAACATTTGACACACATCAAAAAAATAGAACTGAACAAAAACACTTCAGGCTAATCATCTCTACTCGATTTTTTAAAAATCAAATTTTGGGTTATTCCACCTCGGGAACTCCATGTCAAGTTTATATAACCTTACTTTCAAATAGTGCCTATCTATGCATTAAAAGACAATAATAGTAAATTGTTAATTTATACACACACACACACACACACACACACACACACACACACACAGGCTTTCAGTATGTTGCAAGTATTTTTCCCTGTTAAATGTATTTTCCAAAGAAAAATGTTGTTTGGTCATTCCTTCCTGAGGTGAGTTATAGCAGAGGAATAGCAATTAATACAGGAAGATCTCATCTGTAGCCCAATCTGTTACAGTTTGGAGGGTGGCAACTTCTTTACCCATAGTGAATAGTCCCTATTTATTAACTCTTCACATTCCTTGAGGCGACGAATTTTTTTAAAGTTCTAAAATCTGCAAAAAAAAATTATTTTTTTTACTAGCTCTAAAATCCTAGCCTCAAGTTACTTACATCGTGTTAATATCTTCTTTGTATTCTTCCACCCATATTATGAGACGGATAGCCACACTCTTGCTACTGTCACACACAGGAATGTCCTCTGAGCCGTAGTTTTGGCTTTTTCAATAAAGTTAAGTGGGGAAAAGGAATGCCTCATTTTTCTAATTTCAGGACAACTCTTAAAACTCTAGTTTTGGGGGGGCTCCTGGCTGGCTCAGTCGGAAGAGTGTGTGACTCTTGATCTTGGGGTCATGAGTTTGAGCTCCACGTTGGGTGTAGAGATTACTAAAATAAATAAATAAATAAATAAATAAAATTAACTTTAAAAAACCTCTAGCTTTGTTCCTAAAATAAACTTCCAGCTTATTTTCATTTTCTCAGGGAGTGTTCTGCTTTCCTGCTTTACGGCTGGCAGTGTGCATCAAACTGGACTAAGTACTTTAGGAGGATTATAAAGAAATGTGATACAATATTATTAACCCAGAAGCACAGTCTTAAAGACAAAACATCCCTACATACAAGAAATGGCCCTGATTACAAAGCAAATATAAGCAAAGACATGATAATGTGGTAGCAACTGTCTATAAGACTACCAAGGGGCTCCCTGTATACCTACTGAATCAATGATTAAAGGGATCATCATAGGGGCGCCTAGGTGGCTCAGTCAGTTGAGTGTCCAGCTCTTGAGCTCAGCTCAGGTCTTGATCTCAGGGTCGTGAGTTCAAACCCCACATTGGGCTCCACAATGGGTGTGGAGCCTACTTAAAAAGAAAGAAAAAAGAAAGGGATCATCATAGGTGAGAGGAGCTAGTAACGAGTCTTGAGCTAAGTTTTGAAGGAAAGGAGAGGATATTAGTTGGTCAAGAATAGTTTGGAGATCGAATAGGTCTAAGGATAGGTTGCAGGTTGAAGGTGGGGCATATGCAGTGTCGCAAAGATGGAAGCAAGCAAAAAGTGGGATAGAGTAAGAAGACTGGCTTTCACACATCAATTTGACAACTATTGGGACCTCTGGACACGGTGGAAAGTAAAGCAGATAAGTTCCTTGCCCTCATGGAGCTTACGTTCTAGAAGGTTGAGAGTCAATAAAAAAGTAATCTGCAAGTCAGGTAATTATAA
The DNA here is from genome assembly GCF_003265705.2 of Callorhinus ursinus. NCBI lineage: Eukaryota > Metazoa > Chordata > Mammalia > Carnivora > Otariidae > Callorhinus > Callorhinus ursinus. The sequence continues at coordinate 14,220,394 of NW_027397095.1, read as the reverse complement.
ATTGTAATGGTATGAGGGGAACAAACAGGGTGCTTTACCAGAGAATTAGGTGGGAGTGAGGGAAATATTTTTTTAAAGATTTTATTTCTTTATTTGGCAGAGAGAGACACAGCGAGAGAGGGAACACAAGCAGGGGGAGCGGGAGAGGGAGAAGCAGGCTTTCTGCAGAGCAGGGAGCCCGATGCGGGGCTCGATCCCAGGACCCTGGGATCATGACCCGAGCCGAAGGCAGACACTTAACGACTGAGCCACCCAGGCGCCCCTGAGGGAAATATTTTAAGTGCTCTGAGAGGTGATATTTGAGATGAGACCTGAAAGATGACAATGAGGCAACCGTGCAAAGAGCTAGGGAGAAGAGCATTCTGGCAGAGGGCACAGAGGTGCAAAAGTGCTACTGGTAGTGGGAAAAGACTGGTAGTGTGGTGCTCAAGTGAGAGTGTGTGAGAGATGAGGCTGGACAGAGGGCCAGATCATGTGTCACTGTTTGCGCCATAATAAGAAGTTAGATTTTGGGGCACCTGGGTGACTCAGTGCGTTAAGCGGCTGCCTTCAGCTCAGGTCATGGTCCCAGGGTCCTGGGATCGAGCCCCGCATGGGGCTCCCTGCTCGGCGGGAAGCCTGCTTCTCCCTCTCCCTCTGCCCCTCTCCCCACCGCTCACGCTCTCTCGCACTCTGTCTCTCAAATAAATAAAATCTTAAAAAAAAAAAAAAGTTAGATTTTATTCTAAATGCAGTCAGGAGTCATTGAAGGTTTTTATGTACAGAAGCAATATACTCTGATTTTCATTTTAAAAAATATCCCTCTGGTTGCTGTGTGGATAATAGATTAGAGGGAAGAAAAACTGAGTGGGAAAACGAGGTAAGAAGAGACTTACAAAGTCCAAGTAAGAAATGATTCCTTAGGGGCGCCTGGGGGGCTCAGGTAGTTAAGCATCTGCCTTCGGCAGATGGACACGAACTCCGGGTCTTGGGATCGAGCCCCGCGTCGGGCTCCCTGCTCAGCCGGGAGTCTGTCTCTCCCTCTCTTTCTGCCCCTCCCCACCCCACTTGTCCTCTCTCTCAAATAGATAAAAAAAAATATTTTAAAAAATGAAATGATGGCTTAGATTCGAATGGCAGCACTAAAGCTGGAGAGGAGAGAGCGGGTTCAGACATATTTTGGAGGTGAACTCAGCAGGATTTAAGGAGCAATTGAATGTAGCGAATAAAAGGAAGCACTTAAAGATGGCCCCTAGGTTTTTGGCTTTTGATTCGATTGACAAGGCAGATAATGTTGCCAGGTGACAATGTAGGGTAGATTTTTGGTGGGGAGGGAATTAAAAGTTCTCTTTCGGGCATGTTAGTTTTGAAATGCCCATGAAACATCCAAGTAGAGAAGTCAAGCAGACAGTTGTCCAAACCTGGGGTGATAGACTAATGATCCCTGCCTCAAGGGTACCCACATTCTTATCCCTGGAGCCTGTGACTATTTACCTCACATGGCAAAAGGGACTTTGCAGATGTGATTAAGGTTTAAGGACACTGAGATGGAGAGATGATCATGGTTTATCTAGGTGTGCCCAGTCTAATTACATGCGCCCTTAACCGTGGAAGAGGGAGGTGGTGAAGAGCGGGCCGGAGAGACTCAAGGATGGAACCAAGAGGCAGAAGAAGTGGTGCGTGAGAAGGACGTGACTCATTGCTGCTAACTTGGAAGACAAAGGTGCCCATGAGCCAAGGTGTAGGGTGGCCTCGAGAAGCTGAGAATAACCCTCAGCTGACCGCCAGCAAGGAAAGAGGATGCCAGCCTTACAAGCACAAGGAGTTGAATTCAGCCAGCCACCTGAATGAGCCAGGAAACGGGCCTTCCCCCAGGGCCTCCAGAAAGAGCCACAGGCCGGCTAGAGCCCTTGATTTTAGCCCAGTCAGTACCATGTCAGACTTCTGACCTACAGAGCTGTAAGATAATAAATTTGTGTTGCTTAAGCCACTGAGTTTGTGGTGATTTGTTACAGCTACAATAGACTGAAAGACACCACCAAAGGAGTTGATGGGAAGAAACTCCTGGGGGAGGGGATGCAACATGAAATGACAAGGAAGAGCTGGTGGGTAAGACCTCACGATGTGAAGGAACTAGAACTCTCTTTTTTTTTTTAAGATTTTATTTATTTATTTGACAGAGAGACACAGCGAGAGAGGGAACACAAGCAGGGGGAGTAGGGGAGGGAGAAGCAGGCTTCCCGCCGAGCAGGGAGCCCGATGCGGGGCTCGATCCCGGAATCCCGGGATCCCGGGATCATGACCTGAGCCGAAGGCAGATGCTTAACGACTGAGCCACCCAGGCGCCCCAGGAACTAGAACTCTTGTACTCTGCTGTTGGGGATGTGAAATGCTACAGTCATTTGGGAAACAGTCTGACAATTCCACTTCTAGGTATATACCTCAAGAGAAATGAAAACGGGTCCACACAAAAACTTGTACAGGAATGTTTATAGCAGCATCATTCCTGATAGGCAAAAGGTAGAAATGACCCAAATGTCTATCCACTGATGAATGGATAAACAAAATGTGGCGTATCCGTGCAGTCAAATACTACTTCGCAATAGAAAGGCACTGGCTACTAAATCACAAAAAAGCACAGATGAATATCAAAAGTATATATATATATATACACATAGATATTGATATATTGATTTATATACATACATCAAGTGAGAGAAGGCAGAACCCCCCAGAAAAGGGTACAGACTGTATGATTCCATTTCTTCATTTTTTAAGAGAGAGTGTGTGCCCGAGCAGGGTAGGGGGGGCATAGAGGGAGAGGGGGAGAGAGGGAGAATCATGCAGGCTCCACGCCCAGTTCGGAGCCTGACACGGGGCTCAGGCTTGATCTCACAACCCTGAGATCACGACCTGAGCCGAAATCAAGAGTCGGACACTTAACCGACTGAGCCACCCAGGTGCCCCAACCATTATTTTTTTAAAGTTTATTTTGCTTAGTAATCTCTACACCCAATGTGCGGCTCGAACCCACAATCCTGAGATCAAGAGTCACGCGCTCTTCCAACTGAACCAGCCAGGCTGCCCCTGTATGCTTCCGTTTTACATGCAATTCTAGGAAAATGGAAACTACAGTGACAGAAAGCAGATCAGTGGTTGTTTGGGGAAAGAGGAGAATTTTTAGTGTGGTTATGGAAACATTCACTATCTTAACTGTGATGGTTTCATAGATGTACACGTATGTAAAAAAACTGATCAAATTGTATACTCTAAATAAGTACAGATTTATTGTATGACAATTAGACCTCAATAAGATTGTTTTGCTTTTTTGTCTTAAGCAGCTGCCCCAGAGCTAGAATCCATCAAATGCTTTCTAAGCCTGCCCAGAGTGGCTAGAGATGAAATCCTTGGTGGGGAGGGGAGGGAAAAAGACTTCAAATGCTAAGCTGAGGAGTTTAGGTTTGACCCACCAAGCAAAGAGGGAAGAATCACTTGTTTCTTGAGCAACACAAGGGACGTGATGAAAACTGGATATGGGGGCGCCTGGGTGGCTCAGTCGGTTAAGTGTCTGCCTTCGGCTCAGGTCATGATCCCAGGGTCCTGGAAGCAAACCCCACATCGGCCTCAGGCTCCCTGCTCAGTGGGGAGCCTGCTTCTCCCTCTCCCCCTCCCCCCAACTTGTATTCTCACTTGCTCTGCTCTCTCTCTCAAATAATCTTAAACAAAAAAAAAGAAAGAAAGAAAGAAGGAAAGAAAAGAAGAAAGAAAGAAAGAAAGAAAGAAAGAAAGAAAGAAAGAAAGAAAGAAAGAAAGAAAGAAAGAAAGAAAGAAAGAAGAAAGAAAGAAAAGAAGAAAGAAACAAAGAAACAAAGAAAGAAAGTCAGAAAAAGAAAGGGAAGGAAGGAAGGAAGGAAGGAAGGAGGGAGGGAGGGAGGGAGGGAGGGAGGGAGGGAGGGAGGGAAGGAAGGAAGGAAGGAAGGAAGGAAGGAAGAAAGAAAACTGGTTGTGAGCAAGACTGTTCCAGAAGCTGAAGTAGTAATGAGAGGCTAGAGACAGGAAGATTGACAAACCGTGAGCATTGTTTTCTCCTCAGTAATTGCACAGCAAACACCAGGGTCTCATCACAGCCAGGTCACAATACCGAGAGTGCTTTTTCTGGGTACCTCTCAGACACTCAAATCCTGCTTAAATTGTCTCTGATATGGTTACCAGATTATTGGTAGGGTCCTTGCCTGGGACTGAGAACTGGCTTACCGCCCTACTTAAGCAAAGTTGGAGTGATTTGTCCATTAAAACTCAGAGTTGGTCAACCTAAGTTAGTATTTTTCTTAGTATTTTTTTAACCTTTTATTATTATTATTTTTTTTAATGTGAGCTCTATGCCCATTGTGGGGCTTGAACTCCCAAACCAGACATCAAGAATCACATGCTCTACCGACTAAGCCAGCCAGGCGCCCCAGTGTTTTAATAAAATCTAACGTGTACTAAATGCTCACCATGTACCAGACTGTTTATGCATACATTATCTCATTTAATTGTCCCTACTTCCTTCCAATGAAGGAGAGTTGGAAGAAAGGCAGGCAGGGACAAAGGGCCCAGCCCTATAAAGATGACAAAAACCTGATTGGGTGACAGGCGCATGAGGGTGAATCAGATTAAAACAACCCGCCAGCAAGCGATAAAAAAACCTAGACTTAGAAACTCCCGTGGTAACCCTCGCAGGTGCCCTCCCTCTTTGGGAGCTTTGTACTATCGCTCAATAAACATTGCTTTGCTGCCCACCGCTCTTCATCTGGTCTACCTCTTCATTCTTCGAAGGGGCGTGACCAGGAACTGTGGGCACCGAAGGAAAAGAAATCCTGTAACACTTCGAGATATAGGTACTATTATCATTACTATTTTACACCAGAAGAAATTATAAGTTTGGAGGGTTTAAGCAACTTACCCAAGGCCTGACAGCAAGTGGTAGAACCAGTATCGGAACTCTAGCAGTGGGTCTCCAGAGCCCACCCTCTTGACCACTGGGCTAAATTACCTCTCTCTTCCTATTTTGTCCCAGATTCCCAAACTCAGATGCTCAAAGCCATTCAAACTTATAGAGAGACAAAGGATACATAACATACATAGATAGGTACATGAATAAGAGCAAGATACAAAGAATCTTAGAATCAGAAGGGTGCAGAACTCTTCCCAAGGGACACAACAATCTCCTCTACAGTGCCCCTAACAAGGGGTCATTCTACCTCAACTCTTAACATCTCCAGCGGTGAGAAGTTCCCCACATCATAAAGCAACCCATTCCACCTTTAAGTAGCTCATAGTTTAGAAAGTCATTTCTTGTTCAGCTGAAGTCTACCTGCATGATACTCGCTGGTGTTGACTGTCCATACAGAATGTCTAATCGTCTTCTCCCTGACGGTCCCTCAATTATGAACACAGTTATTTTTTTAAGTTTATTTATTTATTTAAGTCATGGGCCTCAAACTCATGACCCCGAGATCAAGAGTTGCATGCTCCTCCCACTGAGCCAGCCAGGCGCCCCACAAACACAGTTATGATGTCCCTCCTTGACCCAAAGCTCTTTCCCAGTATCTCTCGTTCGAATATTCAGCCATTTCTCATACGACACAATTTACAGGCACTTCACTTTCCTAATGCCTTCTTTGAATATGTTATAGTTTGTTGATGTCCTCTAGAACATGGCATCCAGAAGTGAGCATGAATCTCTCTGGGCCGGCCAGCAGAGGCCCTCCTCTGTTCACCACCAGCCTCTTGGCCCAATTCAATACTCATCAGCAGTTTTTGGCATTGCCAACTCCCAGGCAACGAAGACCCCCAGTTCTTTATCATACACAGCGCCGTTAAGCTCTAATACCTCATCCTTAATTGTCCTGCAATAAATATAACATTAGAACCCTTTATTGGGCTCCATCCCATTTTATAAGCCTGGGTATATTCTGGACTTTAGCCCTTCTGACTCAGTTCCTAGAGGTTTGTGATACTCTTTGGTCTTTGTCCTTGGAACTCCAGCCCTCCTGTCCATCTATATATGTACTTTTAAAATCTGAGCTCTTCAGAGGATAATCTGTAAGGACACTTACATTTATCTTTCCCTTTGTAATTTCTCATTGGAAGTTTTCTAAATTGTACAGGTTTGAATTTTATCTTTGGAACTTGTTGCCCCCTTGAGCTATTTTCTCTTTTGGTATTTGGCCAGGGCATCTATTTATCTTTTCTCCGATCTTTTTGAAGTCTACCCCCCCCACACACACACACGTTTGTTAACCTCTCTGACCATGCCCAGAATTCTTCTGCTTAACAGATCCAGATGGCATGGTCGGTGTCCCCAGATTCTTGTCACTTTCACTTTGCTAACCAGATCTTTCTTATTTATTGTCAGGATTAAGCCCAGTTTAGCAATTTACCTCACTGATTCTTTAGTCTTCTGAGAACTGTAATTATCAACAAGAGAGTTAAGAATGTATCCAATGTGTTGCTATCAGAATAATGAGACTTACAGAAGTTATTCGGACGGTTTATGCCTCTGATCACCATCTCTGGCCTATGTGATGGTTTTATGAAGTATTATTCACAGCTGTTATCTAACCAGGCAGTTCCTTGTATACTTCCACGACCACAGTCACTTACATTTCTCCCTTTCATTTTCACTGGATGCTTTCCCCCCTCCAGCCAATGAATTACTGGTTATATCTTCTTGATATATTGTAACTACCCTGCTGTCCTTCTACATGGTATCTCTCTGAACCAGGTTTCCCCTTCCTTTTCCAGACAGAAGTCCTACTCTACCAAGTTTGCACCATACCTATAAAATTGCATTTTCTTGCTTATATTAACATTTTACATTCACTTTATTACCTATATTCTGGGTGTGTTGGTACATAGATAACTGAGGCCCAAGTATCATTTCTGACCTCCCTCCTAGTTTTTTCTTGAGAATTACTAGGCACTACTTTAGCTTGAGTTCCTCTTTCTTAATTATACATGTATTCTAAAAAGCTTCCAGAAACACAGTAGTTACTAACACAGAGCCCCCACTAATGCTTCACTGAAGGAATTTGTTTTTAATGAATTGACCAGCCATATATCACCACCAACATCATCATTATCATCATTAATATTAGTCTCTATTTTTCCTGGGCTCTTGTCCCTGGTTTCTTCTTTTTTTTTTTCTTTTTAATTTTTTTAACTTTGAGACACAAAAATTTTGCGCACACACACACAAAGTATAAAGAATTCCTAGGGGCACCTGGGTGGCTCAGTCGGTTAAGCGTCTACCTTTGGCTCAGGTCATGATCCCAGGGTCCTGGGGATCAAGCCCCACATCGGGCTCCCTGCTCGGCGGGGAGTCTGCTTCGCCCTCTGCCTCTGCTGCTCGCTCTCTGTCAAATAAATAAAATCTTTTTTAAAAAAGAATTTCTATATTTCCTTCACTCAACTTCTCCAAATGTTACCATCTTACATAACCATTGTAACTAAGACCAGTATTGGTGGACTACTAGTAATGAATCTACAGATACTCAAATTTCACCAATAGTACCATCAATGTCCTTTTTCTGGTCCAGGGTCCAGTCCAGGATCACACGTTACATTAAGCTGTCATTCTCCTTAGTCTCCTTTAATTTGTGACAGTTCCTCAGTCTTTCCTTGTCTTTTATGACCTTGACACTTTACATCTATCTGACTCCTTGAAGCATACCTGGTCATAAGCAACTAAGAAAGCTTCCGCCCACAGTGGATTTAGCAAAATACCAAATCATGGCATGGAGTTGCTTTAAATGACCCATCTTGTACTTCATCTTCAATAAAACTACACTTAGGCACCCAAAGACTGAGAAGGGACAAATTCTATGTCATTATTTGATCATCTTTTTGCGGTGAGATAGAAATCTGACAGAACAGTACATGTGAAAGTGCTTGAAACAGCAAAAGAGTTTTGGAATAGAAAGCCATAGGGACATCATGCTCAAACGGAGTAGCAGAGGTGGCCAGTGAAAGACAGAAAGAGGGTACCTAAGTGAAGGCAAGGGGTATCATAGAGTAATTAACGTTTCAATAAAAATGCATTAACCAGAACGTCAAGAGTTCAAACTGGAAGGGTTTTGAATTCTACTTCGAAACCCATCCTAAAAACCACCTCCGTCTCAATAAAACGCTCCACAGATTTTTGGTTTCGCTGTTAATTCTCTCACCAGTAAAGGTACGAGGAGGGACTATCACTTCCAGAGAACATACTTCATCACTGAAACTCTACAGCAAGGTCATTTCTGTATCCGGCGGCATCACCGTTATAATCGACTCATGAGAAAGGGAGCGGCTTCTCATGAACCTAAGTCAAGGGTCTCAGCCAGGATCAACGAAGCTGGGTTCCAGACTGCTCTTCTTTGAACACTCTCCGTGTGTGCTCATCACTTCAGATTGCCGGGGTTCCCGGGAAGACTTACAAATTGCAAAGCGTAATTAAATGAAGGACCTCACGACCCTGGAGGAACCCTAGAATTGGGCCCTTCAATGGGCAGATCTGGAGAAGGTGGGAGAGGGCAGGAAAGGAAAGTGAGGGATACGCACCGTGTGTCTTCAGTGTGCTGGGCAACCTCCGGATCGGCAGCAGTTGCAGTTTGCAACAGGATCATTTTTATAAACATTGTTGTGATTACTTAGACATATGATATGTGATTACACTCTCCGCTACTGTTCCGAACCGAAGCGAGTGCACTCAAGCTAGCAAGTAGGTTTTTAAGGACTTGTCTGGCAAATGCTTACCCACTGCAGGGATTAAGGGGCTCAGTAAGCACTTGTCCATTGACACAATGGCTATCAATCAAATTCTGTTGATTCCTCTAAAAGCTTCTGGAGTTCAGGAATCTACTCAATCCAAGAGCACTTTACTTGGCGTCCAAGGAGCTAAATGCCAACCTAGTTCACACAGCCTCTTAACCTTCCTGGTACGACCTCTTTATTTGGCTTCTGGCTAAAATAATGCCCCCACCCCCAGCCGAGTCCTTTGGCCTCTCCTCTGCCAATTCCCGGCAAGATCTTTGTTAAATCGTTTTTGCAAACCAGAGCCTGGGGCACGCTGACAGTGTCCCAACTCTGCTGTTCCCCCAATTTCCTCTGGCTTCACCGGGGAAGCTCCAGAGCAGTGCCAGGTCTAGGGTGAAAAGAATGAGGCTCCTGCCCTAGCACAAAATTTTAGGGGCACCAAACAACTCAGCAATACCAAATCAAATGATTTTTAGTGCACCATTTTAAAATAAGTCAAGAGTAAGGCCAAAGTCCATGATGAACACCTTGTCAACATTTTAAAATAAAGACAAGATCGCACCCCGCACTCGCAGGACCCTGCCTCATCTGCCTCACCCTAATCCCAACCGTGGCGCTCCAGTTCAACTTTATTTACGGAAACGGGCGACCAGCCGTCGTTTGCCCACATTATTTTTTTTTTCAAATATTATTTATCCTAGCTTCCGAGATTGGGGGGGGGCGTCCCCTTAAATACTGCTGAGGTTTCTATCCAGGCACAGCGTGACCTCAGCCGCCCTCCCCACCCGCAGGCCTCTCCCAGGGTCCAGCGGCCGGGGCCCTGGGTATTCCCTGGGGCCGCCGGGTCCTCGGGGCCGGGTCAGGTGCCGCGCGCCGGCGGCGCGGAGCGGAGGGCGGCCCCGGGCCCGACTCCGCGGCTCCGCCCCCCGCGCGCCGAGCCACTCAGCCGCCGCGCGGGCCCGCCCAGGCCCGCCCCCGACGCCGGCCGCCCAGGCGCCGGCTCGCCCTATATAAACCGGCCATTTGTTTCGCTCCGCCCCAGAGTCCCGGAGTCCCGGCCGGTTCCTCCCGTAGTCCCGCAGTCGCCCGTCTCATTCCTTTCAACATGACAGATGCCGCTGTGTCCTTCGCCAAGGACTTCCTGGCGGGTGGAGTGGCCGCGGCCATCTCCAAGACGGCGGTAGCGCCCATCGAGCGGGTCAAGCTGCTGCTGCAGGTACCCCCGGGGATTGGGGAGTCGGGACCAGGAAGTGGGGGACGGGGCGCGCAGGAAGCCTGGCCCCGGGGGGCTGGAGGGGGCACCACTCCCCAGCCCTGTCGGGGGAAGCGGCCCCCGTGCGGGCAGGGGTGGCCGCGGAGGCGGACCAAAAGGCCAGCTCGAGGGAGGTGCTTTGGTGACCTGAAGTTCTAGAGCTAGGAAGGGGTCGGGGCGGAGGGAAGCGAGGCGGGCCAGGGCCTTGGCATCCCCGGGGAGGGGGGTGGGCAGCGAGCTCGGAGGGGCAGCCCGGCGGCGGCCGTCTCCCCGGGGCCTGGAGGTCAAGGGCGAAGCCTGGAAGCCGGCGCTGGAGGGGGGGAGGGGGGAGGGACACCTGGCCGTGCCGAAGGCCTCAAGGTCGCGGCAAGGAGATAATCTCACAGCCTTGCGGAGGCCATGCGGCGGGTCGAGGGGCCGCGCCGCGGGCGGACGCTCCCTCACCTCGCCGGGCCGGAAGCCGGCGCCGGGAAGCGCCTGTGCCTGCTGCGTCCGCCCCCGCGCAGCCGCCGCCGCGTCCCCGCCGCGCTCGCTCCCCCGCTCCGGCTCTAGGGGGCGCGCCCGCACGGGCGGAGGGCTGCTGGCCCCGCGGGTCACCGCTAGGAGACGAGCAGGGGCGGAGCGGGAGGGAAGCAGCTCCGGAGACCCGAGGCGTAGGCCGCGGTCACCAAGGTGACCGCGCCCTGCGTGGGACAGGCCCAGATGCCTCTGAACCTGGGTCTGAGGTAATGACCTTTCTCCCAGGTCTAAAGGTCACGCGTCCAACCGAGGGTGCCCCCTCCCCACCCAAAGGGGTGGAGGCTTAATGCCTTCTGAGGGTGCAGAGCACTTCTCCCACGGTGACGGCCTCAGAGGGCCGGGAGGGTCCATCCTGTATGAACTAGAAGACTAGAGGTGGGGAGTAGCTAACCTTAAAGCCCCGCCAGAGATTCAGAGGATAATACTCTCTCCCTTCCTCCCTTCTCCGTGGTTGTAACTCTCTCCCTCTTGGCCTCCTCCTTGTCTGTCAGGTGCAGCATGCCAGCAAGCAAATCACAGCAGATAAGCAGTACAAGGGCATTATGGACTGTGTGGTTCGCATCCCCAAGGAGCAGGGAGTCCTGTCCTTCTGGCGTGGTAACCTGGCCAATGTCATCAGATACTTCCCCACCCAGGCTCTCAACTTCGCCTTCAAAGATAAATACAAGCAGATCTTCCTGGGTGGTGTGGACAAGAGAACCCAGTTTTGGCGCTACTTTGCCGGGAATCTGGCGTCAGGTGGTGCCGCTGGGGCCACATCCTTGTGTTTTGTGTACCCTCTTGATTTTGCCCGTACCCGGCTCGCAGCCGATGTGGGCAAAGCTGGAGCTGAAAGGGAATTCCGAGGCCTCGGTGACTGCCTGGTGAAGATCTACAAATCTGATGGCATGAAGGGCCTATACCAAGGCTTTAATGTGTCTGTGCAGGGCATCATCATCTACCGAGCTGCCTACTTCGGTATCTATGACACCGCAAAGGGTAAGTTTGCTCTGTGCCTTGAAGCTGTGTACCTTTCATCTGAAAGATCGTTAATGCCGTCCGAATTTTCCAGAGCCAGAGATTTTCCGTAATTGCTATAGGAAGCTGACGGTCATCCAGTGCAAACTTCATGTGCGGATGAGATGTTTCGGGGGGGGGGGGGGGGCGGGGGCGTAGGAACCAAAGGCTGCTAAAACTCTGCTTTCTAGTAAAAGCGTCTCTTTGCTGTTCTCAGGAATGCTTCCAGATCCCAAGAATACTCACATCTTCATCAGCTGGATGATCGCACAATCCGTCACGGCGGTTGCCGGGTTGACTTCCTACCCGTTTGACACTGTTCGCCGCCGAATGATGATGCAGTCAGGGCGCAAAGGAAGTAAGTTTCCCCTTGAGCTAAAGATAAAAAGACTGTCGGGCCGGGACGAGCTGGGGCCACAGGCTAGCAGTGCCTGGCTTTAAAACTGCAGTCTGTTCTGATGGCAGGATGGGGTTGATGGTGCCTGCCTTTGAGCGGGCCCTCTGGATGCCTATGAATGAGGGTGCTTAAACGGTATTAGAGGTTAAGACCAATGAGTAGCCTCCATAGCCCTGTTCTCTACTCGAGGCATTAATATTTCAGTGTCGCCCACGCGAATGTGTAAATGTCGGGTTTCCCGGAACTGCCATCCGCTCTTAGAGGCGAGGCTCCGGTTTTGTCTAGTAAGTCTGGGGAGGGCTTTCATCAGCCTTTGGTCCCCAACTCCGTGTCTTTATTCTTTGCAGCTGACATCATGTACACAGGTACAGTAGACTGCTGGAGGAAGATCGCTCGCGATGAAGGAGCCAAAGCGTTTTTCAAGGGGGCGTGGTCCAATGTTCTCAGAGGCATGGGTGGTGCTTTTGTGCTGGTCTTGTACGATGAAATCAAGAAGTTCACATGAGTTACTTCCTAGTCTTTCCCCCACTGTGAACAGGCATGTTGTATTATATAACATATCTTGAGCATTCTTGACAGACTGTTGGCTGTCTATTTATCAAGGGCAACTATTCCACTGGTTGAAAACGGGAAGCAATAATACTCATCTGACCAGTTTTCTCTTAAAGCCATTTCCATGATGACGGGACTCAATTATATTTTTTATTTCAGTCACTCCTGATAAATTTGAAGAAATAAAAAAAATACCTGAAATATATTTTTGTCTGTGACTTAATTTGCATGCTTTAGTGAGGGCTACATTTGAGTAGATGCTCCATGTTGAGTAAATGCTACAGTATTTCCTGAGATGGAAAGCTTTCTTTTCAAACCAGTCTCCAGCCCTTCACTTCTCAAAGAATACCTTGGTTGTGTGACCCATCCATATTCCCAATACAGTAGCAAAATTCAGGCCCAATGTATCCAAAACTACAGGTCCATTGCCTGTGGATGGTCATAACTGAATGAGCTTTCTCCGAAGAAAAGGACCACATACCCACCTTTCCTAGTCCTGTGGTTATTAATCAAGAAATAGAAACTGAATTGTCCACTTTAAAATGGCCGTTGTGTGAATTTCATCTAAACAGGAAAAACCTTGGGGCGCCTGGGTGGCTCAGTCGGTTAAGCGGCTGCCTTCAGCTCAGGTCATGATCCGGGGGTCCTGGGATCGAGTCCCACGTCTGGCTCCCTGCTCAGCGGAGAGCCTGCTTCTCCCTCTGCCTCTGCCTGCCACTCTGCCTACTTGTGCTCTCTATCTGTGGAATAAATAAAATCTTAAAAAAAAAAAATAAACAGGAAAAACCTAAAAATATAAGGTAATGGCAAATTTTCATCCAGTTGCCTTCCCTCATCCACCTTGACCTGGCCCAAGCCATTTTATTTTAATCCCATTCAAAGCAGAGGATTAAAGCTGGCTCAGTTAACACAGGGCTGAGGTCGCAGCGCCCGTCAAGATTACAGAACGAGACAACTGCCCCCACCTCAAAACTCCTTTCACAAAAGAGAGGTAAATGTGGCATCTGCCGCATTCTGTCAGACATGCTAATAATAAGCCCGGTCAATGGAGGACATTTATGTTTCTTTTGGTTAAGCCCTTACTTGGGATCCACATGAGAAATGGTTTAGGGGCACCCAGGTGGCTTAGTCGTTAAGCGTCTGCCTTCGGCTCGGGTCATGATCCTGCAGTCTGGGGATCGAGCCCTGCATTGGGCTCCCTGCTCAAGGGGAGGTCTGCTTCTCCCTCTGCCCCTCCCCCTGCACCCGTGCTCATGCTCTCTCACACGCTCTCTCTCTCAAATAAATAAATTTTTTTTTTAAAAAAAGGTTTAGTTTCTGTAGCTCCTGGCTAGACCTCAGAAATCAGGGGATTTTGCCTGTAACCCAAGATTTGTATGAAGAAGAAAGCCCCACGGCTGTCAAACGGCAACATTGAAAGTAGAAAGTGATGGGTGAGCCACGCGCACAGGCGAAACCCATTCCTGAGCAACAGTGCACACCCCGGCACGGTGAAGTGCAGCTCACGGCCGGGGTCTGCGTGTTGGGGAGTAATGCCCGGGGGAGGTGCTTGGTGCATGCCCCCTGGCCAAGCATCAAGATCAAAGTATGGCTTAGTTCAGAACACTTCACAGTGTATACATATATCGAAACCTCAAGTCGTACACCTGAAATATATACCACTTTTATACGTTAAAGATATCTCAAAGTTCTTTTGGGTTTTTTGTTTTGTTTTGTTTTTTTAAGAGTTTATTAGAGCACACGAGCAGGGGGAGAGGCAGAGGGAGACGGAGAAGCAGACTCCCCGCTGAGCAGGGAGCCCGATGTGGGACTCGATCCCAGGACCGAGATCATGACCTGAGCTGAAAGCAGATGCCCAACCAACTGAGCCACCCAGGTGCCCCAATATCTCAAAGTTTTTAGAAAACTGAAAACTCGTGGTACCAGAGAAGCCTGGATTGTGCTGTTCAGTTGTGCTGTTAGGCAAGTTACTTGATTTCTCTAAGCCTTGGTTTTCTTCATCTATAAAATGAGGATAATAATGCCTCAGAAGTTTGTTGGAGGGATTAAGTAATTTATGCAAAGCATCTACCATAGAACATACATAATAACCACTTTGTAAGTGCTATCTATGATCATTGTTAGGAGTCAGTGAGGTTTTCGGGGCTCCAGAATCAGAAGTACTTGGATTTGGGGGGCACCAGCCTGGCTCAGTTGATAGAGCATGGGACTCTTGACCTCAGAGCTGTGAGTTCAAGCCTCACCTTGGGTGCAGAGCTTACATACACACATACATACATACATACATACATACATTAAAAAAAGAGAAGTACTTCAATTTGGATCCTGGCTCTTGTGTACTTAGCTGTATGACCTTGGGCAAGTCACTTCGTCTCCCGAGTCTCAGTTTCCTCATTCATAAAATGGGGTTATAGTAGAGCTAACCATATTTCCTAGGGGTGTTGTGAGTGAGGATTAAGTAACATAAAGCATTAGAACAAGTGTGGCATCTGGCATCTAGTAAGTAAGCACTCCAACGTGAATTTTTCATAATTAGGCTCCATTTTGTTCAACGAAGATTTGCCTGAGCAGAGCACTACTTAAGAATGAATTCAGCCGTCGGATACATGCAAAGATACTCAACATCACTCATCATCAGGGAAATGCAAATTAAAACCACAATGAGATATCGCCTCACACCTGTTAGAATGGCTATTATCAAAAAGACGAGAAAACAAGTGTTGGCGAGGATGTGGAGAAAAGAGAAGCCTCGTGTAGGTTGGTGGGAATGTAAATCGGTGCAGCCACTCTGGAAGTTTCTCAAAAACTTAAAAAAAATAGAAATACTATGTGATCCAGTAATTCCGCTGCTGGCTGTTTACCCAAAGAACATGAAAACACCGATTCAAAAACATATATGCACTCCTGTTCATTGCAGCATTATTTACAATGGTCAAGATATGGAAGTAACCTAAGTGCCAACGGGTAGATGAATGGATAAAGATGTAGTATATACCTATAATGGAATATTACTCAGTCATAAAAAGAATGAGATCTCGCTATTTGCGACAACATGGGTGGACCCGGAGGGTACTATGCTAAATGAGAGAAGTCAGAGAAAGCCAAACACCATACGATTTCATTTACATGTAGAATGTAAAAAAACAGGCCAACGAACACACACACACACACACACACACACAGTCTCAAATACAGAGAACAGGTGGTCGCCAGAGGGGAGTAGGGTCGGGGGGATGGGCAAAATAGGCGAAAAGAATTAAGAGATACTGACTTCCAGTTTTGAAATAAGTCACAGTGATGAAATCCATAGGGAATACCACCAATAAGATCGTAATAACATTGTATGGATGCAGACGGAGACTACACTTACCGTGGTGAGCATCGTGTAATGTACAGCGTTGTCGAATCACTCTGTTGTTCCCCTGAAACGAATATAACATTGTATGCCGACTGCACTTCAATTAAAAAAAAAAAAAAGAATGAATGCAAGCCTACTTTTCTTTTTCTGCAACAGACTAGACACATTATATTGTGTAGAATTTATATGAAATAAACTTCAGCTTAGGTCTTTTTCAGCTATAGATTTGATCCTGGAAGAGGGTAAGGGACTCTCCACTTAGGGCCGCAAACTGCAATACAAGGGAACCCCCACCCTCTTTATGGTTATTACGATAGATGTGGACTCACTGATCCGGTAGCTATTAAAATAAACCTGGGACCAGGCATTAATGATCAGAAAGCAAGAAATGGTGTATCCTACAACTGGGTGGCTGACATGGATGAGGGGTTTTTGTTGTTGTTCTTTCTATTCTTGTTGTTCAGTGATTTTTGAAATTTAATTTAAAGACAAAGTGGTTTTAATCTCTCCAAGCTGTGCCGGATAGTGCTATAGAATTCATTATGTCCATTATGTTCATGCGAACATTGATGGTACACAATCTTAGCAACACCCTAATTTATGCCGTTGTTTTGTTACTATTCAATGCATAACAGAATCCGTGAAGCCTGATTCCAGGTGAGAGAGCCAGAATACAGGTCAGCTCGCGCACAGCCGCGCTTCTCATTCCAGGGACCTCTTCACTCGGTCACTGGAGGCAGCGTGCGGCGGGTGCTCCGGACCGCTGGAGAAAGAAACCAGGGGTGTCTCCCCACAGGGGCAGTTTTCGTGGATGGTAAGTCATTTAAGCCATTATTTTTGTAGTAAAAGAGATGCA
Source organism: Callorhinus ursinus (assembly GCF_003265705.2). NCBI lineage: Eukaryota > Metazoa > Chordata > Mammalia > Carnivora > Otariidae > Callorhinus > Callorhinus ursinus. The sequence continues at coordinate 14,203,704 of NW_027397095.1, read as the reverse complement.
GATACGTTAGAGAGTCTCTTGCACAATTTGAATGCATTTTTAAAAACATAAGCTGCGAACGAAGAGAGTTCTTGCGTACCGAGGACCATTGATTGCTGGCACTGTCCCCAGACCCCTGGGGGAAACCTATTCAGCCTCCTCTGCCATTATGGATACTTTGGTAGAAATGTTTTAAAAGTACTGCGGTACCGGGTAACAGATTTTCAAGTGTCAGTGTTACTGGGATGAATTTCATTTCTCCTGTGAAGTTTGCGAGTATAGTATCTCTAATTTGTTGGGGTTGTTGTTGTTGTTGTTGTTTTAGATTTTTAACACCATTAATATCTGTACTACCATGTACACCAACTTCGCTGTGATGCTGTTGCCCTAGATTAGTATCTCTAATTTGTTGGGGTTGTTGTTGTTGTTGTTGTTGTTTTAGATTTTTAACACCATTAATATCTGTACATGGTAATCAAAATGAAATAGTAAAGGAGAGACACAAGACGAAAAGCAAATCTCTGTCCTCCCTCTCCATCCCCTGCGCCCCTCCTCAAAAGTAACCATTATGAACAGTTTCTGGTAAATCTCTCCCCTCCAAAATTGACGCATATGGTAATAGCAGCTGATTTGTTTTTATCGGAATCATATTCTGACTGCTTGGCTTCAAAATGGCATGATTCTTTCAGACCGGTGTCAGACTGTGGGGTCTACCAGGACTCACAGATGCTGTCGGAGACAGGAGCATGGTGGAAGGGGTAGCTTCTGGACTCGGAGCAAGGATTTGTTTCTAAATGCGACCCTTTATTAAAAGCCCAAACCAGTACTTTCCTTTCGGGTTTTAGCTTTGGTTGCTGAGCGACCTGGGGGGCAAGCCACATCTCACATCAGAGCTTTGGTTTCTCCTGTAAAGTCCCCTCCAGTTTTAGATGTCCTCGGGCTCCATCGTTTTTACATAAAGCCGAATCGGTGAAAAGACTAGGATTAGGTGATTTAATCCTTCCAGAGAACATTTTTTAAATATCGAACACAGTTGTAAGTGAATAGTCTCTGACTCAGAGCAGTCATTTGCAGACTGTGTGGGTGGGTTGGCGTTGGCAAGTGAAATTACAAATGTAAAGATTTACATTAATTTCGGGACCAAGAAGCTGAGCAACAAAATTACAGCTCGGAGTTTGGGTCAAAGGTGACCTGATTTACCTCCAAATAATTAACATCTGTCTTTTCAAAGCCCGATCTTATTATGTATAATGTGCACTTCGGTATGCGGGTGGAGATTTATTTGAACAACAAATACCGGATGCGGCAATTTCTGGACACAAAAAATGCCTTGTGTTCCACTTAAAATGTTTGGAGGAGCTTTCCCATCATTTCAGCCATTATTTGCTTTATGTGCAGGTGAACAAGTTCAGATGCATGGTGCTCTTCTTAGCCAAAGGCTTAACAGAGCCTTTGGTATCCTGGCAACAAATATAAACAATGTTCAAGTGACAGATTGAATGGTTGTTTTTACTGGACCCTCTTCAGAGACAAAACTGAGTTAAATTAAAAGAGTCTATGAATCCTTGCCTTTTCCATGACTGTCAATGAAGGGGACACAGGAAGAGAGGTCTGCTTTTGATGGTGAACATTCATCCCGGGTTTTCATTTCCTTGGGCAACTTTTGCAAGGCAGGAAGGAAATGTAGCACTCTTGAGATTTAAGAGAACGTGCCAAATGTGATCACATGACCCATTTCACCGACTAACGTTTTCACTCCCCGATTGGAGATGGTTGTGGCTGGAAAGGCATAACCAGAGAGCAAAGTCTGTACTTCGCTGTTGACAGATGGATTCCCCAGGGCCTCGTGTTGGGGAGTGAAAAGGAAAAGTCTTCCGTCAAAAGGAGATTCCAGTGCCCTGCTCAGCCAGGAGCAGAGACGTCTCCGGGCCAGAGGCAGGTGCACGGCGCAGCTAATGACGCTTGGGTTTCAGAGCCACCCCTTGCCCGGGCCCCTTCCTAGCCCTGGAAGGCACCATAGCAACGTATCCATTTGGTCATGTGGTCTTGTAAAATGTTCAAAAGTAAGATATGCTTGTGTTTTTTTAAAAGAGGGTTCCAAAATTATATAAGCTGATGTCCTCCACAAAACCTGTACTGACTCCCGCTGGAGGAAGGAATTGGGGGCCAGCCCTGTACATCGGGGCAGAGGCTTCACCCAAGTCTGGGCCTTCCTTATCACCCGATCTCCCACGTGTTCCCCATTTTCCCACTCGGGACTCACTCGTGGGACTCTTGAGCTAGAGGTCTCATTTTCAGACACCAAACTTTCTCATGGGACAACTATCCAACCCAACTGCTTTGCACCTCAGTTTCCCCATCTAGGATATGTGGATACCACTGGTACCTACCTCGCAGGAATAGATTGAAAGGGTTAATATGTGTAAAGTGCTCAGAACAATGCTTTACATTATTTTCATTTTATTCATGGGCTCTATCCATGCCCTCCAGATTTTCTGAAATAGTCTGAAGAAAATGCCACAGGTACTATAGAAAGTGAATCTCACACACACACACGCACACGCATGCACACGCACACGCATGCACACGCACACGCATGCACACGCACACACGCAGAGAAAATTATAAAGAGAAAAGGACGGGGCGCCTGGGTGGTTCAGATGGTTGCACATCTGCCTTCGGCTCAGGTCATGATCCCAGGGTCCTGGGATCGAGCCCCGCATCGGGCTCCCTGCTCAGCGGGGAGTCTGCTTCTCCCTCTGCCTCTGCTGTTCCCCCCTTGGGCTCTCTCGCTCTCTCTGTCAAATAAATAAAATCTTTAAAAAGAACGAAAGAAAGAAAGGAAAGGACACTTTTGAACTGGACTGAATAGGGACAATGCTTATAGTGATAATTCTGGGCTCTCACTCAGAGCACTCGTTTTACAACAATGATTATGAAACAGAGCAAAGGTCAAAAAAAAAAAAAAAAAAAAAAAACCATCCCTCCTGCCTCACACCCAGACCGCACTCACTGCCGGCCCATTGGGTACAGTGTGATCACCAGAGCTGCCTCTGAGGGAATCCACGGGGTCCCAGCCTGATTCCCCAGCCCTAGGCCTTCACGCCCCAGGGAAAGAAGCTGCTGGAAAGAGGCAACATACTAAGACCTTTGAAAGCAAGAGATCTCTTTTCACTTTTGCAATGAAGCTCACAGCTCAGGAGTGCATTTATTATAAAAATTGAGCCTTGAGGTGGATTTATCTTAGAAGGGAAGGTCAGGGGGTAAAGGCAGGTGCATGGGCTGCTAGGCAAAAGCATGCCGTTTGCCAATTAGGATAGAAAGCTGAAAGCTTGGCCAACCGACATGGTCATTCCACTTCAGCCCCATGCTTCTCTGTGTGTCTTGGGTCATTATGGGTTAGTGCCTTGGTCTGTCCATCAGGAAGACTGGAAATCAGCTTTTCTTTTTTTTTTTTTTTTAAAGATTTTATTTATTTATTTGACAGAGAGAGAGAGACGGCAAGAGAGTGCGCACAAGCGGGGGGAGTGGGAGAGGGAGAAGCAGGCTTCCCGCGGAGCAGGGAGCCCGATGCGGGGCTCGATCCCAGGACCCTGGGATCATGACCTGAGCCGAAGGCAGCCGCTTAACAACTGAGCCACCCAGGCGCCCTGGAAATCAGCTTTTCTTGCTGGAGTTTACAATACCGTTTCTTAGTTCTCCTACTAGGGACTGTGGCCCTTTTCAGAATCTCTAGAGCCAGACTGATTGGATGAAGTGAAGCCTGTTTCTTGTGATAAAACCATTGATACAACCAAGTACCAGGGGCTTCTCAAAAACTACAGAATCAGGGTAGGATCATGGCTATTTTGACCTCTTCTGTGCCCAATGTCGTGCTAAGCGCTTCACAGGGCGCAGATTAACTCTTCTGATCCTCTCAACAGGCCTGAGAGATAGGAATTCTAATTAATTCCATTGCACAGCTGACAAAACTGAGGCTTGCCGAGGCAAGATAATGCATGCACTCTGAGCTGTCCAACTTGACGGGAGTTTCCAATGAGCACGGCAAGGTGAACCTGTCCAACTTTTTATTGCGGGTCATGAAACATATTAAAATATGAAAGCCGGCTAGTTTCAATAACAAAAGACAGAATCCACTTGACAAATAGTGAAAAGAAATTGTAATAACCAAAGCACGGTTTACAGAATCCATTTTTAGAGGATAGGTTATTTTCTCTTTTTATTATTTTTATTATTTTTTTTGTTTTTTAAAGATTTTATTTATTTGTTTGAGAGAGAGAGAGAGCGCGCACAAGCTGGGGGAGGGGCAGAGGGAGAGGGAGAAGCAGACTCCCCGCCGAGCAGGGAGCCTGTCGCGGGGCTCGATCCCAGGACCCCCGAGATCATGACCTGAGCCGAAGGCAGACGCTTAACCGACTGAGCCACCCAGGCGCCCCTATTCTCTCTTTTTAGCCAATTTAAGAATTATTGTTGTAAAAAATCACTGGAACCTAAAGTTCTTGAGTTAAATTTTATTTTATTCAAATTTCGTTAACCTTCCTTCTAAATGAAGGCTCTTAGCAAAGAACACTGAGCCCCCTGTAAGGCTGCATGCCTGGAGGCTGGGAATATGGGGCCCTGGGGCTTGGCTTAGCCCAAACTGAATACCACAAGCACATGGCTAGATGGTGTTTGGCATCCCTTTGCCTCTCACCAGGGTTGGGTCTCAGAAAAACGTGGAGACCGGCTGGGCCTTGGTCTATTTTACCCGATTGTGCCTTACCTGGAGAGACATTCCTACCACTCATTTCAGGGCATGCTCTGCAGTCCCAAACCAAGCCACTTGCAGTTCCCTAGTCACACCGCCCATCCACTTTCAGGTTTCCAGACTTTGTTGTATTATTACTCCCCCCACCCCCACCCTTGGCCAGGACACAGTCCTTCAAGACCCAGCTGAGATCACAAGTCCTCCTCAAGCCTTCCCCAGACTCCCCGCCCAGGTTCTCTGCCCTTGTCTTCTTTGAACTGCTCAAGTAGTCTATTTATATCAGCTCCGGGAGCACAGCGATTTCGTCTGTTTTATTCATGTTTGTAGCCCCTGTGCCTAGAGCAGTGCCTGGCACATAGTAGGTGTTCAAGAAATAATCGTCAAGTGATTGGATTATAATGTTTATTTCATGGTATGGTAGCCACGTGCTTCCTTGTCTGTTCCATTAGGGGCTCTGTCTTGCTCCTCTTTACGTTCCTAACACCGAGCACAGACCCTAATGCATAGTGAATGTCCACTGGAGAGAGAAATGAGTCAACGAAGGAAAGAAGGAAGGAATGAGGGGCGCCTGGGTGGCTCAGATGGTTGAGTGTCTGCCTTCGGCTCAGGTCATGATCCCGGGGTCCTGGGATAGAGCCCTGCATCGGGCTCCCTGCTCCTTGGGAGCCTGCTTCTCCCTCTGCCTCTCTCTCTCTCTCTCTCTCTCTCTCTCTCTCTCATGAATAAATGAAATAAAATCTTAAAAAAAAAAAAGGAAGGAAGGACATGTGGAATTTGTTCCTTTGGTTATCCATCGGCATGAATGAATTCGGGCTGGATCCAGCCTCTCACTACCTGGCGACAACTCGGCAGGACTAAATTGCACGGGGCCTTCCCTGACTTGGATCTGTTGTTTGCCCTGCCCCTGGGTACAGCAGGGATTTGGAAATCCTGTACTACTGTTATGCTGTCCATGCTAGAGAACTGGAGAGCCAGGGGCTGGGGACACCTCCCTCCCCAAATCTGTGTCAAAACGGGTCTGGGTCCACAGGAGGTGCCCCTACCATCCCGGGAGCACACGGTGGCCGTTTGATCATAAGCCCCTGACACAGAGCCCTCCGTATGGTAAATGCAAGATGGGTATCTGATGGTGATGGTGACAGTGTTGAACACCGATTGTCACACCAGATGACTCAGGTCGCTCCAGGGGAGAGGAACAGGCATGTTACTGGGGCACCTGAGGACACTGCCATCAGAGCCCTACCAGCGGCACAGCCACGTGACCTATTAGGGGCTGATTAGACCGGACATACTTCTGCGTCTGGGCCTGATGTTCCCAGCTACCACGACAGCGTGGTCACTGAAAGCGGCCAGAGCCCTAGAGTGAACGTGACCCTCTTTGACCTGCTCTGAAAGCAAGTGAGTCTTTTCTTTCCGTCCCTCTCTCCCTCCATCTCTGTCTCCTTCTCCCTCCCTCCCTTCCTCCCTCAGGCGGATGGGAAGCCCTTAGGGGTACCAGGGTCTTGGTCTATTGCTGCTCACCCACCCTCATTTCTTGAGCGTTTTACTGTGGGGCCAGCACTCTTCTAATTGTGTATGGATTCTCTCATTCAGTGCTTTCAGCAGCTTTCTGGTGCGAATGCTATGATGCCCATTTCTCAGATGAGAAAACTGAGGCAGCTGACAAGCCACATAAAGCCCCTGCCGCTGAAAGCAGAGGCCCCGCCACTCAGAGAGGGCCAGGGAGCAGCACAGGATAGTGCGGTGCCTGGAAAATGACCGTGGAGAGCTGGGGAAGGGGACTGCTTCAGTCTGGGAACCATCGGCCTGTTTGGGGACTGACCCAACGCCAGCCGTGAGGAGAGGCACTTGATAGAGTGCTTTATTAAGAGCATGACTCGGCCTCTTTCCAGCTGTGAGACCGTGGGCAAGGAACTAAGCTCTCGGTCCTCAGCTTGCTCGGCTGTGAAATGGGGTCAAGAACAGCACCGCAGTGCGGACGGAAGAAGTGAGTCAGGATCTGCGAGGGGCATGGGCGACAGCTTGGCACAGAATGTGTGCTTAGCGCAGAAGGCCGCCGGCTCTCGCAGCGACAGGCCAGCCTCCTCCTCCGTTGGGAGGCCGGCTTTTTCCAGGGAATCTTTGTTGGGGGCACTCCCGGCGCGGTGGCTGTGCGGCCGTCTTCGCTGTCAGCGGGGCAGTGGCACAGGGAAAGGTCCCCGCTGGCCACGGGCGGAACTGAGGGCGAGTCCCTGGCCGAGAGGAGGGCTGGGCACGCCCGGGGGGTGGGGGTGCACAACACAGCTGCCGAGGGCCTCGTGGCGACTGAAAGCCGCTGGCTGTGCCAGGCTGGACGACAGACGCGCGCTGAGAACGTCCCCGCGCAGCCGCCGCCGCCGCCAACGGCCAGTTCACCGCCGCCGCGCCCCGGGCGCCTCCTCGCGGCTGCCTGCAGAGGGCGCGCTCCGGCGCCCCGGAGCCCCTGCGCCCCTGCGACCCTGCGCCCCTGCTCCTCTGCGCCCCGGCTCCCCTGTGCCCCTGCGCCCTGCGGCCCTGAGCCCCTGCGGCCCTGTGCCCCTGCGCCCTGCGGCCCTGAGCCCCTGCGGCCCTGTGCCCCTGCGCCCTGCGGCCCTGAGCTCCTGCGGCCCTGCAGCCCTGCGGCCCTGCGGCCCTGCGCCCCTGCTCCTCTGCACCCCTGCTCCTCTGCGCCCCTGTGCCCCTGCGCCCTGCGGCCCTGCGCCCCTGCTCCTCTGCGCCCCTGCTCCTCTGCGCCCCTGTGCCCCTGCTCTTCTGCGCCCCTGCGCCCCTGCAGCCCTGCTCCCCTGCGGCCCTGAGCCCGGCGCTGCCAAGCGCTGCCGACGGCCGGCTCCGGGTGCGGTGCCCTCCGCACAGGCTGCTCCCCGCCCATATTGTGCTAGCCCACCTGTCCCAAGAAGCCCCCTCTGTCCGCTGCGGCAGAGCACTTCCGACCGAGAACCCCCCAACCTGTCGTCCGCACTTGCGTAATTTGGAACTTGGACGTGTGCTGGTTAGTTTCCTAAGAGGCGGCACAAGGATAGCATAGCAGGTGTTTCTCCCCCCATCAGACACAGCCCCTGGCACCCTGGGAGCGAGTGCCCAGCAAACACTTGGCTTGCCTTTATGAAGTCTCGCTGTAGTGGCTCCCGAAGGAGAGCCCCGGGGGGGGGGTGGCAGAAGAGGCGCCTGGCAGGATGCCTGCATGGCCTCAATTGTCACCTTGAGCCTTCACTAACTGGGTGGGACTGGGAGGAGGCAAGGCCTTGGTGCGGAGGGTACCCATCTGCAGGGGAGGGCGCTAACGTGGACATTTCAATACAGAGCCTTGTGCTGGGCACCCAGGGTACAGGTATAAACAAGCCGCTGGCCCTCGTGGGAGGCAGCGTGGAAAAACTGAAATGAGAGATTTAGAGTTGGAAATTCCCCCCCCCCCCCACACACACACACTAGCTGTGTGACCTTGAGCACATGTTTCCTCGCCCGCATCTCTGAGGGGGTCTAGGGTGGGGTGGGGTGCTCAAAGAATACTGGAGCCAGGTATATAATGTTTGCATTTTCACGAGGAGAATATATTTAGCTACTAAGTACTTCAAATTACATTTTACTATTAGTTTTTAATTTATTAAGATTTTATTTTTTTAAGTAATCTCTACACCCAACGTGGGGCTCCAGCTCACAACCCCAAGATCAAGAGTCACACGCTCTACGGACTGAGCCAGCCAGGCACCCCTAAATGACATTTAATAGTTGAAAAGTAAAATGGCAGTGGTAGCATTTTGTAACAATTAAATGATCAAATATTTATGAAAGCTCTTTGTTCATTCAGAGAGGCTCCACAAAGATTCTTCAGTTTTTCCATCACTAAAATACACAGTAGCCACTTGCTAACTGCTTCTTGATGAGAAAGAAAGTGTGTTCTGGGTGATGATGTGAATAGTGGGCAAGTTAAGTGACAGAATCCATATACCAATGTGAAAGTTAAGGATGCGAGACTGTCTGGCATGTGTCAAGTGACTTGTGTGGACACCCGAGTTGTCCAGATGGCAAATGCTGAGTGACCTCAGAGCCGGGAGTAATCACCCGTCACTGTGAGTGGGTGGAGGCCAGGCTCAAGACGGGCCTTGAGGATTGGAGTGGATTTCAGTAAAGAGGCATAAGGAAGGGCATCTAGACAGAGGGAATGGCATGCGTAAAGGTGCAGAGGGAGGAAGGTATGAAAGGTTGGGCACAGCAAGTGCCAGAGGCCGGGGACCTCTGCTTGGGCTCACTGTCATGTTCCAGTGACTAGCACGGTCCTTGGCACATAGTATGCCCTCAGAAAGTGTTTGTGGAGGGAACCAATAAACGAGTGAATGAATTTGGCCGAGTTGAAACCAAAATCTCCCATATGTTGAGAGAGTCGGGACAAGCAGACAGAAACCAGAAGGACACAGTGGCTTTCAAGAATATTTTCTCCCCGGCCAGATTGGAAGCTCCAAGAAGTGGGGACAGAGCCATGCCTGGCCTGTTCCTCCCTGTATCCTCAGCACCGAGAACAGGAACCAGCACACGGAAAGAGCTCTGTAAATATCCGCTGAAGTGAGCGGATGGATGTGGCAGTTCGCGGGAAGGCATAGACTGTGGAGTCAGAGAGTCCTCAGTTCGGGGGCTGGCTCTGCTGGTGATTGCGTGGGTGACCTCCAACAAGTTGCCTAGCACCTCGGAGGTTCATTTTCCCTTCTGATCACAATTCCCACTTCACAGGGTTGTCCTGAAGATTCAGTGACATAGCGCCTGCTGCCACCTGCAGGGACTTTTGGGAGCCCTCAGGATCACACCCGCTGAGCTGGAGCAGATGCAGGTGTCCGGCGCCGGCAGCGGGGCAGGCGGAGAGCAAGGGGTGAGGGCGAAAGGACAATCAAGGGGCCTTGTTATTTCCGGAAGGAGACCACAGGGTGCATGCGTGCATGCAAACTAAAAGCAGAGGTAGGGATGAGCTCAGAAAGAGGCCCAAGAGCATGGAGCCAGGGCTGGCTGGAGCCCCCAGGCGCCAAGCAGAAGAACCCAGAAGACTCACAGGGGGTCCTGCCGTGCCTGGTCAAGGAAAGCCACCGTGGCCGATTCCCAGACCCTGCCAGGTTTGCGGGCAATGATATTTTCGCAGGACTTTTAGAGACTCAAGGTGTATTTTCTTCTCTTCTCCCAAAATGTCAAAAAAGCACAGTCCACAAGGGGGCAGATGCTATCTGGCGGAGTCCAATCACCGTAGAAACGCGGGGTTATTAAAAGGCTGGCTTCCCTCGTAGATGCTCCAGGATCCTTGGTGGCAGTCCCCTCCCCGGCCTCATTAGCAGAGGTGTGCGAGTCATGATGGGGCCACGAGGTGAGCGTGCTGGGAAGCCGCAGGGCCCTGACTGACGCCAGGGGACATCGGGTCTTGCTCAGACTTGGCACGGCTCCCTGCTTCTGGTCTAGCTCTTGGCCGCCCTGCTGTTTGCGTCTCCCTTGCAGGGCCAGGGAGGAGCGAAGGGCCTGATGGGGTGAACAGAACCCCTGCAAACAGATCAATCTGGCTCGTGGCCACTCCACACAGAGCCCCGGACTGGGTGTCGGGAGCTGGAAATCCAGAAGAAAGCCGAAGATTCTAATGGAAGCAAGGAGGCAAACCCACACTGATTCAGAGAGTGGCTCTGGGATCAGAGAGACCTGGAGTCAGATCCCAGCTCTACCACTTCTTAGCTGTATGTCCTAGGACATGCTACTTAACCTCAGTTTTCTCGTCTGGAAAATGGGGAGAGTAATAACAGCACCCACATCATAGGGTGGTTGTGGGGTTTCAATGAGACAATGTGTCAATGAGATAGTGCCTGGGCAAACAATACTCAATAAATGGTGGCTGGCATCCTTGTTACTGTTTATAGTACCAATAAAGCAATCTGGTACATATTGAATACAGAAAAAACCTGGAAGACACGGTGGCAAGGTAGTAGGAGGTGGGTTTTATCCTGAGTTGTTGAAGGTGAAGAGGCAGGAGTTGTGAGCACAGAATGGGGAGGGCGTCTGGGTAGAGGGAAAGGGGGGGTGCCTTCAAGGTTGGCAGGGAGCTTCGCGTGGCTGGCTGCTTGGTCTGCATTGGCCAGGGTGAGGCTGCCTCACTGGGGCTGAGTGGCTGCAGGCGACGGAGGCTGCTTGGCTCCCCATCTCAGCATTAAGCTGGGGAAGCGATGTGAAGAAAAGAGTGTCTCAGGTGATTGGCAGAGAAGTGTCTTGGTTTCCAGCCTCAGCATTTTAGAAGAGGAAGGCAAATCCAAGAGAGCAAGTGCATTAGAGTTCTCTAGAGAAACAGAATCAATAGGAGGTAGATGTAGATCAATGATAGAAAGGTAGATAGACAGATAGATTTTTTTTTAAAGATTTTTATTTATTAGAGAGAGAAAGTGTGTGTGTGTACGTGTGTGCACGAGAGAGAGAGAGAGCGAGAGAGAGAGAGCAGGGGAAGGGATGCGGGGCTCGATCCCAGGACCCCAAGATCATGACCTGAGCCGAAGGCAGACACTTCACCAACTGAGCCGCCCAGAGAGATATTTATTATAGGAATTGGCTCAGGTGATTATGAAGGCCAAGAAGTCCCAAGAACTGCCATCTGCAAGCTGGAGACTCAGGAAAGCTGTTGGTGTAACCCCATCCCAGTTCAAAGGCCTGAGAACCATGTTGCCGATGGCATGAGTCCTGGTCCAAGTTCAAAAGCCCAAGAACCGGAAGCATCAATGTCTGAGGGTAGTAGAAGATGGATGTCCCTGCTCAAGCAAAATAAATAAATAAAAAATAAAAAATAAAAAAAGAGCAAATTTGCCTTTCCTCCATCTTTTTGTTCTATTTGGGCCCTCAACAGATTGGCTAATGCCCACCTGCATTGGTGAGGGCACTCTTTGCTCAGTCTCCCAATTCAATCGCTAATCTCTTCCAGAGACACCTTCACAGACACACCCAAAAATCATCTTTTACCAGCTAGTGGCGCCTCCCTTAACCTAGCTGACACGTAGAACTAACCAGTACAGCAAGCCGAGGAAGAGAAGAGTCCCAGTGTTTTCTCTGCAGGTGCAGACCCAGGGGGAATAAACTGAGAATACAGAATAAAGCAGTCAGACACATATCTAGAATTCCACCGTGGTGACCCAATGGGACCTAGAAGTCAGCTTCTACCCACAAACCCCTCAGCTAGCAGCTGCAAAATGCTCGTCCCCAGGCAGTGCCCTCCCCAACCCCCACCCCAGGGCAGTAAGTTGGAAGGAGGTTCCTGACATTTCGAATCCCAAGGCCTGGTCTTTCATTTCCATACTGATTTTTATAAGTTTAACTTTCCTTGTTAGCAGATCTTTTTAGGGCCTTGACTCAGGGCCAGCAGAGCTGGGCTTATTTCCTGTCTGCCCAAATGGTATGCACCCAGAGAACCCTTGGTCCCACAGGCCCTTGGGGCGAGGCCTCAGCCCGAAGAGCCCCAAACAAGAGATAATAGAAGAGCCTTTTATATTTAGCTTTAGGATATCATAAGTGATTTTTTGGCAGCACATTTCCTTCCCTAAATAAGGTCGGATTAGGCAAAGATTAAAATTAACTTTATGAGAGGCAGTCAAGCAGAGTGGTTAAAAGCCTAGCTAAGTGCAGCAGTTTTGGGCTCGTAACCACATGGACCGATTTCCAATGGGTCCCCACCACTTACTAGCTCTTTCTGCGAGGCCGAGTTTCTTCAGCTGTAAAATGAAGACAGCCAGAAGCCCTTCCTCGTGGCACGTCCATGAGGACTGCTTGGGAGAGAATGCACGTATAGCGCTGAGCTCCGTGCCTGACCCACCGGAGCATTCCCGAGAGGGTCATGGTCATGCTTATTGTCACATGGCTACTATTTCCCAGCAGATGGGATGCGCTTCGCAGAGAGGAAGCCTGAAGGTAGTCTGGGGGCGGAGGGCGCAGAGGGCAAAGTCAGAGCCCACCATCCAGAAAAACCACGCCACACCGGAAAACTGACTTGTCCATTTGCCCTCGCCCAAACCACCGGAACCTACTTTGCCGACCCTCATTCTCAGCCTGGGGCTAGCTCCTTAGCAGGTTTTGGCTCGATCCAGCCAGAGGGACTGGCCCCTGCCCAGCAGACCAGAGCTGATCGGGAAACACTTCTCTGGGCCGGGGCCAGGGCCAGCCTGGGGACAGGGGCGTGTCTGCAAGGCGACGGGCTGTCACCCATGGAGTCACCTTTGTCCGTGAAGGGTGGATGACGTGGTCAAAGCCCGTGGAAGGACAAACTCCCTTCCGCCTTGGGCACGGCTCACCTGCCTCCGCATTCTTGCCGGGTTATCAGTCTCCTCATGTGATGTGCTTGGAAAAATGACTAGAAAACACCCGCCTTTCTGTAGCCAGGATGTGGTAAGAAGACTTCTTGGATGTAACCGCCACGGTGAGAGCCCGAAGTGTGTCCCAAGCCAGGAAGACCGATTGGTCAATTCCGTCGGTATATCCTGGATCCTTCGTTGTTGTCAACAACCCTGTCACTTTAAATCTTTTTTTTTTTTTTAAGATTTTATTTCTTTATTTGACGGAGAGAGAGACAGCGAGAGAGGGAACACAAGCAGGGGGAGAGGGAGAGGGAGAAGCAGGCTTCGCGCTGAGCAGGGAGCCCGATGCGGGGCTCGATCCCAGGACCCCGGGATCATGACCTGAGCCGAAGGGAGACGCTTAACGACTGAGCCACCCAGGCACCCCTAAATTTTTTTTAAGTTTTATTTATTTAAGTAATCTCTACACCCAACATGGGGCTTGAACCCGCAACCCCGAGGTCAAGAGTCACACGCTCTTCCAACTGAGCCGGCCGGGTGCCCCTCAATTATTGTCTGCATAGGTAACGTGTGCTTCTGAGAGCGAATTCACAAGGCAGGAGGGGTTTGCGGTGACCCCTTAGACTCTCTCCCACTGCTGTTGCCCTCCCCAGACGATCGATGCATGTGCGAGCATAGATGATATCAGCACAGATGGTAGCATTTTTACTCCTATTTGTAGTCCCTGTGCCCAGCAGAGTGCCAAACACATCTCCCTTTAAAGAAAGTTTGGCGGTTGGTTGAAGGTTTTGTATCCAGAGTGTGTTGGCCTCGTCCCGTCTCCGGGTGCGTGCGCTGTCTGGTTGGTATTTCCACGGGAATAGCAGCGCGTGACATGTCGGGGCTTTCAGCTCTAACCACACTTTCTCAGGACTGAGATTTATAAGGAGGCCACTGGGGCCTTGCTCACTGTGAACAACTTGTTATCTACCCCGATGTACTCGTTTTCTTCCCAGTTCTGTTCCATGTCCAGCCAAAGCTCGGCTCTGGCCACTCTTTGGTGGTGGTGTTTGCCCAAGGCTAGGGTTAGAAAGATTCTGATGCCATGGTCATCTTTGGGGAGTCGCTAGGCACACTCAGCTCAGAATTTGGGCTAAATTAACCGCAGGGCTTTCCGAACCCTGGAGTTACGCCTCAGCCCGTGCCAGAGCTGACTTTTCCAGAAGTATCCGAGCATCCAGACAATGTCTTCATTCTCTTTCTCCCTCTCTTTGTCTCTGATGTGACTAGGGGGACAGGCTGGACTCCTGAACTTGAGCCATAGAAAAGGACCTACGGAGAAAAGGAAAAGGGGAAGTGGGAAGGTTTCTCCGTGTCCTGCTCTGTTCTCACAAGGATGATAAGCCCAGGGAGGCAGCAGGACAGAGGAGTAAAGAGAACGGGGCCTGGAGTCACACTGCCTGGGCCAGAGTCACTCTGCCGTTTATCAGCTGTGTGACCTCAAGCAAGTTGTTAAACCTCTCTGTGCCTCTGTTTCTTCAACGATCAACTGGGGATGATGACTGGACCTACTTTAAAGGGTTGTTATGAGAATTAATGAGTTAACAGATTGCAAAGCATTTAAAACAATGCCTGGCACATGGTCAATGCTATGTAAGTGCTTTAGAAATAAAAATGAAAATGTTCATGTTAGTGGTTCCTGTGTTAGATCCGTAACCCTTAGTCCCTGGCTGTAAGTTTCAAGGCTGCCACTGATGGATCTGGGGCCCGTTGGTGAGTATTTTTCCTCTTGGGAAAAAGCTGAATGCTGTGGGGTGTATGGCGCATCTCTGACACAGCGGGAAGGCTGGAGCATAGCCTCCATCTAGACAAAAACTCTGTACAAATCAGGACTGTCCTAGCTAAAGTCCGATGACACTGACCTTTGGCCTGAGGCTGCCCCTGGGGCTCCACTCCATCTCTGGGGGGCTGAGAAGAGCCCTCCCGGGAGCTTCCCGAGCCAGTGCCTTCTGGGAGGAGTTGCCCTGGCTGCTGAGCTGTACTCAGCTCAGCCTCCGCCAAGGGGGTTGTGTTGTCATGGCAACGAGCCTCTGCCCTGCGGGGCTGCAGAGCGAGACACCAGCCGGAATCCAGGTGCAGGTCTTGGTGGGCATCGGAGTTCATTCTGCCAGATTGGCAGGCTGGGCTCCAGACAGCGGAGGTGCCCTGTGCTCTTCAAAGGGCTGGGTTATTAGCCCGGCTCCTCCTAGGCCTTCTCTCCAAGCCTCTCCTGTTTCTGTTTTATCCTGACCCAAGCAGTGTGCCTTCCAAGTGACCTAGCCCCAGAAAGACTTCCCGAGTCCGCTGGGCCAGCGGCTCCTGGAAAGTTCCATGGGGCAAGCCAGGGACTGTCATCTAGGAAGACTTCAGAACCCCAAGGATGGGTCCCGGACAGCCCTCAGTCACCTTCGGAGACTCACTCAGGTTTTGGCCTCCTTCGGTAATGGGAGCCCTAATGACCCTGACCACATACACTTACATTTCCTGTGCTCAGGCAGGGCTTGGCCCAACTGTGCCAGAACAGCAGGCGTTCGAAGGGCACACCACCTGGTTCCCAGGTGTCACCCAAACAGAGTTTAGCGCAGTCCTGCAGAAAGGTGGGGTGGGGAGTGTACCCTGATCAACCGGTACACATGTGGACTTATTCAGCAAACCTTTGTCGAGGGCCTGCTATGAACCAGGCCCCGTGCCGAGTGCGGAGCGGGCAGAAAGAGGGTGCAGAGATGAATCAAGTGTGGTTTTTGTCCTTCAGGACTTTGTCCTCTGCCGGAGAAGCCAGCTATACACATGTATATCATATATACGTATATAACTAACTGTAACATGAGACCAAACTCATTCACTGGTCTGACATTTGCTGAATACATATGCTGGGTGGGGCACAGCAGAGAACAAGAGAGAAAAAGTCGTACCCTTAAGGAGCTTATAGCCCAATGAGGGAGGCAAAGAAGTAAGAAGACAATTACAACATAGTGTGGCGAGGGTGTTGATAGGGGTCTGCAGACAGAGCTTGGGGAATCTGGGAAAGCTTCCAGGAGGAAGTTTCATGTAAACCAAGACACCCCCCCCCCCGCAGCTGCCACCTGGCATGGCCACAATGTGAATGGCGTCCCCTGGAGTTGTGCACCGTTTGTGGCAGCCCAGGCTGGGGGACGAATAAGAGTTAGCCAAGAGTTCTTGGCAGGTGTGGCAAACGGACAGTGGCTCACAATGGCTAGAACGCAAGGGCCAATCGATGATTGTGGATGGAGGGAGTGTGGGAGTCGGAGACTTGTCATTTTTTTAAAAAGATTTTATTTATTTTGAGAGAGTGCGCGCACGTGCACACGAGAGCAGGGGGAGGGGCAGGGGCAGAGGGCGAGAGAGAATCTCAAGCGGACTCAATGCTGAGCGCAGAGCCCAACGCGGGACTCAATCCCAGGACACTGAGATCACGGTCTGAGCCAAAACCAAGAGTCGGACATTCAACTAACTGAGCCACCCAAGTGCCCTGGAAACTTGTCATTTTGCAGCGATCATTGTAAGGACTGGATTGGACAAAAATTATCAGTGGATGCTAAACCCGGTGGAGATTTTATTTTTATTTATTTATTCATTTATTTTGGGGGGGGAAGGGCAGAGAGAGAGGGAGAGAGAGAACCTTAAGCAGGTTCTATGCCCAGCACAGAGCCCCAGACGGGCTCCATCTCAGGACCCTGAGATCAGAACCTGGGCCGAAATCACGAGTCCCACACTTAACCGACTGAGCCCCCCAGGCGCCCCCCAGTGGAGATTTTAATGAAAAGCAGGATATTTTGATGGTTTTAAAGTGTCTCCCCACAGACTGTTTATTATATGCAAGGGAGAAAAAAAAGTAGCTATAGGGTAGAGACCTCGGGCGCCACCTTGAACTGGTGATCAAAATTAGCATCACCAACGAGAGACAGATATAGGATGAGCGCCCCCAAATCGGACACCATAGTACCTACACAGCAGAGAGGCAGATCCCCAATCTAAGCATGAGGAAACACCAGGCAAGCACAGCATGAGGAGCATCCTGCTGAGAAATGTTGGCAGGAAAGAAAAACGCGAATATTTATATTGGCAGGAGGGGGAAGTGATCTGTCCAAAAACAGCAAGGTCGTAAGAGACCCAAAGATGCTGTGGGGTGTTCCAGATTAACACAGGCTCAATAGAAAGAACAACTCCATGCAACACCTGCTGCTAGATCAGCTCCTGTACTGGAAGGGAAGAAATGTTCTAAAGGGCATCCGTGTGTCACCTGACAAAACTGCGATATGGACTGTAGATTAAAGTATTGTGACACCAGGGGCGCCGGGCTGGCTCAGCCGGTTGAGCGTCTGACTCTTGGTTTCGGCTCAGGTCATGATCGTAGGGTCATGAGATCGAGTGCTTCTCTTTCTCCCTCTGCCCCTCTCCCTCTCTCTCAAATAAAATAAATAAAATTTAAAAAGAGAGAGAGAGAGAGAGAGAAGGAGAGACAGTGCTCGGAGGGGAGGGGCAGAGGGGGAGGGAGAGGGAGAAGCAGAAGAAGAGAATGTCTCTCTGTTTAGGAAATTCACCGGAGTGTAGGAGTAAAGGATCATGATATATACAACATACCCTCCCAGGGCTCAGAAAAAAAGTGTGCAGGTGCGCGGATCAAATGGCACACAGGATGTATACACGTAATGTGGGTATATACAATGTATATACATAACGTGTGCGTGCCTGAGTGTGGAGAGAGAACCCAAACGATAAGGCAAGGGGATAAAATGTTAACTATAGGCTTATCTGGGTAAAGGCTATACAAGTGATCCTTGTGCTATTTTTATTTTTCCAATGCTTTCTAAATTAGAAATTCTTTTTTTTTTCTAAATTAGAAATTCTTTCCAAATAACAAGTTAAAAAATGATGACCACGTGTCAGGTACAAAGGAATGGGGGTTGGGGGGAGGGCTGAGAGGTAAAAACTGAAGCCAGATCTTTGTTTTCGCGGCTTCACTGAGCTATATTTCACAGATAACACTGCGTGAGTTTAAGGTGTACAACATGATGGCTCGCTGCATTTACATAGTGCAAAATGATGACCATTGGAGTGTTAGCTAACACTTCCATCACGTCACAAACCATTTCTTTTTTGTGCTGAGCACATTTAAGATCTAACTTCCTAGCAACTTTCAAGCATATAATACAGTCTGATTAACTATAATCACCACGCTGTACCTTAGATCTCTAGAACTTACTCATAAATGCAAGTTTGTACCCTCTGACCGACGTCTCGTTTAGCAGCGGCCGGGTCTTGAAGAGACTTGCAAATTATGATTGGAATCTGGACTCTAATCCTGAGGACAATGAGGTCTATACAACCCGTATCTGTAGGAAAGAAAAAAAAAAAAAAAGACCTTGCACCACAATGTTGACTCATGTTTTGTTTTGTAATTTGTAGCTTTGCGTAGATTACAGATTTGGGAGCCTCGTCATCCCCTCCCGTGCGTTACAGAGCTGCGGGGCCGAGACAGGTAAAAGTTCAGGGAAAGGGGTTGGTCTCAGAGGAAGAACCACTGCAGAGGAAAGACGGGCCCATTGCAGGCTGAGCAGAGAGAGGCATCGGGTAATCTGAGCCCGTGTTCTGTTTGGCGAGGGGGGAAAGGTGGGGCTCCGTCACCTCTTCGAGTTAGAGGTCTCAGAGGGGAGAGTGGGGGCTACTTCTACAGCCCCGCCCCCGGGTTTCGGCCTCCCTTCTGGAAGGAAGCCCAGCCCACCTCCTGGGAGATCAGAGCCCTCTCCCTCTGGGAAGTCTTAGATGGCTCCACCCCTGAGAGACCCGGGGAGGGAAGTTTCCACCCAGTCATTGCCAGAGCTGGGGAGCTGGCCGGTTCCTTCCCCAGGGCAATGCCTTCCTCCTGGCACACTGGCACATCTGCTAGATGGTCTCTTAGGGACCCAGCCCAGCCCTTTCCAGGAAGCCACTTTTCTCGAAACCTGGGAATTCCCTTTAGCCCCACGGACCTGCACATTACCCTACTCTGGGCCTTCCCCTGCCTTCCTCATTGATGTCAAAACTTACCTTTCATCTCACATTCCTTCCTTTCTGCCCAGGAAAATTCGATGCCGGTAGGAAAAGTCAGAGAGGCTGGGTTCTGCTCCAGGGTAGGCTACTAATATGTCCGTATGTGTCCCCAGAACTTACCAAAATAAGGGGCACTTTGGGCACCTACAAGTTGGAGAGAAAGATGCGTTTGGGCCAGTGGGCCTTCTCCCCGCTGCCTTGGGCACATCATTCGGGGCTGGTTTAGGGACAGGGCTGGGGATGGTGTGGGGGCTGGAGCAGGGATGACAGGAGGACTGGAGGCAAGGAAACACATCAAGAGGCTGTCACCGCGCTTCGAGAAGTTGGTGACCTGACCTAAAGTCTTGGCAGGGTGTGCAGGGCCAGCTGAATGAGGTACAAGTGTGCAGGAGCGGACAGGCTCGACTTGGTGGCCGAGGGAAATGGGGGGATGTGGGGTGAGGGAGGGCCCAGGTTTCCCGGTTGGCCACGTAGGTGAGTGGCAGTGCGATTTCTTGAGAAAGGGCCTGGGGGGCAGCACCAACTGTGGGTTTGAGGGGGAAGGAGAGGATGAGAAGCACAGGGTATGTGAAATTGCCCTTGCCCGTGGGACACCCAAGTGACACTTGGATTGGGGCTCTTGAACACGGGAGCAAAGTCTGGTCTGGAAACACAGTTTTAATATTTTAACACACACACACGGACACAGACACCAGAACTTCAACCTGGTACACTCCAAGGGTCATTCAGCCCAGGACGTGTTGGGAGAAGGGGCGCTGTGCTCCCCGGAGACAGGCACCCGGCCTTATTAGAAGGACGCCATTGACAGTGGGCTCAGAGACTTCTCACTCTGTGGCCTCTCTGTGGACTTCCTCGTAAGGCCTGCCCTCTCGCTCAAACCCGTGAATGGTGTTGTCCGAAGCCGGTGGCCAGAGGATGCATGTAGATGCTGGGGTGTGGGTTGGGTGGGGCGCGGGGGGCTTGGCAGGGAGCGGACCGCTGGTACATCTGTCCCCAGGGATCCCTCCCGCTTCAGAGGGTACTGAGCCCTTATTGTCTGCGTCCTCACCCTGGTCACTTCCCAACCCGTGTCGTAGAGGGAGGGCCGCCCCGGCCTCTTGGCCGCACAGCCTGTTCTCAGGCTTGATGCCAAGAGCAATCGCTCCCACTCAGCACTTGGGCCAGCAGCCCCGGGAGGGGAGGCGCGCGGTGGGGCGGCGCAGACGGAGGGCTGAGGGGTAAAGGTGACTGTTCTCTTAGAGTGGAAGGAAAACCACTGGCATCCGGACTTCCTGGTTACCGAACAGCTAACTGGTAAAAACCCGTGTCTGCGTGGGGGTGGGGAGTGGGGAGTTTGCCCTGCCCGCGCCCCCCCCTCCCTGCCAAGTGTTAGCAATAATAGCCGACACTCCTCAGACAAGGTTCCAAAATGAGCGCTTCCACACGGGGCTCCACACTGTGATGCGGTTTCACCAGGAAGAAACCTTGACTGTCCGCCAGGCTTTCTCATTGCTGCATTCAGTCACTGAGGACTGCTCTTTGTACTGAGTGCGGGCTGGGGTGGTGCTGGGGACAGGGCCCTCGGAGAGCTGCCAGCCTAGGTGCAAACACAGAACGCTCATTCATGCGGTGGCATCCAGAGCGCAGCATGGCCCAACCGTATCCAAGCAGTTGGACCTGCTAAGTTGCCTGGGGGTGACCTGGAGAGCAGAGACCAGGGCATGTGGCCTGAAAGGAAACAGGGTTCGTCTGTGGCCTGCACGCAGAGGATGGCCCAGAATGCTGGGCAGACTTCCCACCAGACAGAGTCAGATTCCAAAACAGACTCAGCCAGCCACCAAGAGGCCCAACCGAAGACCCAAAGTCACTGCCACCCCTCTCGTGCTGAAAAGGAAACGGGCCCCAAAGGTAGACTCCAAGAGCAAACATCAGACAGCCCTCGTGAGTAGCTTCCAGGGCTCTGGCTAACATCCCAGAGGCAGGAGGGAAGGGTTTGCCCCGGCCTCCCCCCTCCACTAACCTACAGTCTCCAAAGTCACCAGCCTTTCTGGAAAGCCTTCAACAAGAAATTATAGCCCAGGAGTAGAGCCAAGTGGGCAGAGGGCTGAGCCCGAGCTCTCTCCTGCCCTCACCCCTTCCTCCTTCCTTCCCTCTTAGCCTTGAGTGCTTGCCGGATGTGCCTGCCTTCCAGAGTCACTGCGAGTGCCCCTGGCTCTCTTCCACCTCTGCTTTTGCTCCTCAGGCAGAAAGAGGCCACCCAGCCATGGAGAAGCCACTGGTGTCACCCTGTCCCCAGGGCCCTCATTCAAGGTGGCCACTAGGGTTAGCTCTGGAATCTAGGAGCTCCCCATTCCACGGCGGTGGGCTGGGAGGTCCAGAATCAATGACAAAGGGGCGTGGGAGTGGAGATGAAGGTCATTCAGGTCCTGGAAATATAGTCAGGCCCAGGGGAGTGCTGGAGCGGACTCCTTCTAATGCTATGTTGTCACAAATGTGAGCTGGCTGTGAAAGTTATACTGAAATAAATTCTATTAAAAATTAGGTAAGAGGGGCGCCTGGGTGGCTCAGTCGTTTAGCGTCTGCCTTCGGCTCAGGTCGTGATCCCAGGGTCCTGGGATCGAGCCCAGCATCGGGCTCCCTGCTCTGCGGGAGGCCTGCTTCTCCCTCTCCCACTCCCCCTGCTTGTGTTCCCTCTCTCGCTGTGTCTCTGTCAAATAAATAAAATCTTTTAAAAATCTTTTTTAAAAATTAGGTAAGAAATACCCCCGAACTCATCACTTCATCATTTTACTCTATTTCACAGTGATCTGTGCAGTTAGGTGATTATCTGCCACGTCTGTGGCAGATAATCTAGGGCAACAGCATCACAGCGAAGTTGGTGACTTGCCATGGGCCACGGGCTGGGTGCTTGCGACTCAGAGATCAGTAACCACTCTTAATCAGGCTTTGCTTTGTTTTTTCTGTTGTTGATTTTCTAGACCTAAGAAAGTAAGGGGGGAAATGTTAATAATGCAGATTAAACTCAACTGTGAGCCATGTAGGTAGCTGTCACATTGTGAAATAATACCAGATAATGAAGAAATAATCTTCCAGTGTCTGAAAACCATTATCCTATTCAAGAAAGAAGTCACTCACATCACTGAGGAATGAATGAAGTTCCGACATATGTCTTTGTTGTTTCACACATAAATGAAACGATCAACTCACATTCATGTCAGAACTACATTTGTTTAGCAATGGCAACCACAAGTTGGTTACAGATACGAGAGTCTGGCAAAAATCCACAAAAGCCTTCTGTGAGAATCAGTTAGCTACTGATTAACAATTAATATTAAAATTATTAATACCAACAATGTTATTAATACTAATAAAGTGCTGATAATAAACTAGTTGAATACATTTACAAAATTAATTACCTTATTAATGATATTTTGTGCATTTTATTATATGTAATTTGTGTGGCACACATACTCTATATCGGTAAAATTTAGAATTAACTTATGTGCATATATACATGCATACACTTCCCCCCAGACAGCTAATTGTTAAACATTTACCAACACTCCACTGGTTAAGCCCAAGGTTCAGAACTACTTTGGCACCAGAAACACAAGTTTCAAAGGTCTGAGAGGTACTCCAACCCTAACCAAAACTTGGCAGAGGATGGACACATGACTAAAAATCATGTGTGTGTGTGTGTTTTTAAAGGCAACAAATGAAAACCTTTTTGGGATCTCACGAGGCTATCAAGTCTACAAAGGTAGGGAAGGACTTTGCCCTGCTCATTCATAGTGATATCCGGGGCACCCGCTCAGCGTCTGGCTTGGAGAAGGTGCTCGGTCACGCCTTCCTGAAAAAAAAAATGAATGCCTGGCCGGCTCAGTCGGTAGAGCATGTGACTCTTGATCTCAGGGTTGTAAGTTCAAGCCCCATGTTGGCATGTTGGGTGGAGATTACTTTAAAAAAAAATGAATGGTTCTTCTATACCAACTCACTTAGATCTAATTTCCTCACAGTATTACCCAGAGATGGCCCTGACTGGAAACCTAGGCCTGTAGCCCTTAGCCTAGAAATTCCCCTCTCCACAGGTTCCTTGCTTCACCCTCAATCGGGCCCTGAAAGGACTCCGGCTCTCGCATGTCACGCTGGCGCCTGACAGGAAGGTCCACTGCTTTGCTTCCTGGCCCCTGGCTCTGCAGAAGTTAGCACAAGCTAGCTTGGGGCCTCCACCAGCGGACAAACCACTTTGGTCTAGCTGCGAACTGTGCCAGTAAGGACAGAATGAAAGGAAATTAGGGCGGGGAGGGAGAGCAGAAAAAAATGAGGGAAGTCCAGAAAAGTATGTCCCAGATGGGAAGCCATTTGGCCTGGGGAAAAGACAAACATAAGACCAGTCTTCCGACTAGAAACCTATGGAAATTTCTAGTTCTACCTACCACTCAGTGGCTGTGAGACCTTTGACAAGTCACTTTACCTCTCTGATCCTCAGTTGGCTAATGTAGAGAACGATCTCAAGGGGCTACTCTAGATCTCCTTCAGCAGCTTTGCTGGCACCGGGGGCTGCGGCTGGTACACACGCCTGCCATCTAGGGGGCGATTCCGATGTACCAGAAGACCGCACCGCTTGACGCCGGGGAGAGGTGTGTTTTTCAGAAAAGAATTTCTCTGGAGGAGGAAGCAAAAGTGTGAGGAAAACGTTCCAGTTGGTGAGAAGGTACTCCCCGGGCTCCTTCTAGAGAAAGAGTACCCCTTTTTCTACTGGAAAAAATAGTACTGCAACATCCGAAAGGCTTGGATAAATTCACGGCTGACTGTTTACTAAAGGACTCAAGGGCATTTGGGTCTTTGCGTCCCATGATGTCCTTGTCCAAGTCCGAGGAATCGGGCCTCACCCACAGCATGGCATATGCATACTCTTGTGTTCTCATGTCCTTCAAATGCTCTGGCTCAAGTCCCTGCAGCCACAGAGGCATGCCCACACCTTCTCCCCATATCCTGAAGCCACCGCCCAAAGGCGGGCAAGGTGACCTGCCAGATGAAGCCCAGCGCCTTCCGGGCTTCGGGCTTCCGGAGAGCAGACCGGAAGCTTCTTCTCGGCTCCGCCCCCGCTCTCGCCACTTCCTGTCCCCAACTGCAGTATGGGCTCAGCTCCCCGGGGAGTGTAAGTCCTAGGCCCCTCGTGCTGCCCTTATGTCCTGATGCTGTGGAAAGCGTAAGGCCGGCATTTTTCAATCCTGCCACCACACTGCAGGTAGGAGTGGAGCCTTCCCCAATGGTGTTTTCCTCCTGCTTCTCTTCTGCTCAGAATGCCTCCACCTGCTTGCTGTTTTGAGCCCAAATTCATGGCCCGACCTTCAAAGAGAAGTTACCATGAGTCGACACTTGCTCTGTGCCAGGCATGACTCCAAGCCTGGTCATCCCCCCTGAACCCAGTAGCTAGTCTAGGTTAGGCTCTCTGCTATTTGTCCAATGAACGAGTGAAGAAGTCCTCAGAACAGCCCTGGAAGGGCAGGTGCTTTTATTCCCTGTTCTACCAACTAGGAGACTGAGGCACAGGGAAGTTAAATAACTTGCCCAAGGTCATGGTTAATAAGAGGAAGAGTCGGGATTCAAACCCAGGTCTGTCTGACTCCGAATCCTGGAGATGCTTTGTATCTATGGCTCTTCAAGTCTCCCCCTCCCTCCCAGGAGGCAGTTCTGGCCTAGCAGACACAGCCCTGTGATATTTTGGGTTCCAGTTTTTCCTGTGGAGGCGGCTACAGCCCTTGGAGGGGGGCAGCGCCTATGCCGGCCACGCCGTCTACAGGCACTGCCCTCCACAAGTGGCTGGTCGCAGCCAGAGGACTGGACGGGTAATAAGGCGCTGCCCCTGGGAGCTTCCGCAGCCTTCCCAGGATAAGCAGACCATTGGCCAGTCCCAACCCCTGGTACAGCAGGGGAGGAGGCACCTCCTAGAAGCTCTGGTGGTGGAGGGATTTCCTTCCAGGCTCCCACCGTGCAGCCAGGAACCGGGGTCAGCGACTGGGGACGGGGGCGCCACCTTCCCACAGGAGGGACGCCTCGGGATACAGCACTCCGCGGCCACGGAACCTACTGACCTCTTGTGGGCAGAGTGTAAATGAGCTGTGGCCAAACAGCCTTCCAGCGCCCAGCCCCGCAGCCACTTGCCTCTCGGAAGCTGGGCTCCCTCATCTTCCTGTCCTTCGGCAGCCGGTTTACCAGGCTTACCAGGTTTGACTTGTCTCTGACAGTGCTGTAGCAGGTAGGTCTCTGGACCTTGGTTTCTTTCCCTGTAAAATGGGGATTAAAAAAAAAAAGACCCCCACCATATTTTAAGACACGAGGAAAAGCTTCAACTGGGGGGGAAATGTATGGGTAAATTCAAGACGCCAAAGGCTCCCAGTGGATACTCGAGAAATTCTCGGTGCCTGGCCAGAATGATCAGAGATCATTCGACGATATGAATCAACCCTTTTCATGTCACAGCATACCCAGAAAATATTTGGCTAGCACACTGGGAGAGAAAGGAAGAGGCTTCTGTGGACCAGAGCTGCCCCAGGCTCGCGGCCCAGCTAGCCCCCAAGGCCAAGGGCGCGGACAACGCTGCAATCCTGAGCTGTCTGCGCCAGAGACAAAAGCGGTGGCCGAAGCGGCGGTGAGCCTTGCTGACATTCTCTTTCCCCTCTTTCCTGGCGGTCAGCCGGCACAGGGCTGGGGTGGGAGGCCCTGCTCACCCAGACTCGGGTGGGAGTAGTCGCTGAGCAACGGGCAAGGCTCTTCTCTGCCAGGCTGTGGCCACAGTGTGGCCGGCTCGCTTGCGCTCCCTTCCTAATGCAGAAAGGTGAGGCCATCACAGCCAGCCGCAGACCTCGGGGCTAGCAAAATCCTGAGAGGGGGGCACCTGCCTTCGGTCTCCTCCCAAGCTTCGCGTTCTCTTTCCCCCTCCTGCTACCCCTTCGCGCCTCATTGACTCGTCCACCCCCCGAGCCCTTAATAAGTGGCGACCAATGGCCAAACCCCGTGCCCGGCCCTGGGACTGCAGGATGGAACTGTTGGCTTCAAGGAACTCAGTCCGGTGGAAAGGAAGACCTGGAAGGAGAGGCGGTGAAGAAGGTGCCCTAGGTCTAATGGATGTCTGCAAAGAGGAGGGAAAACCCGGGGGCCAGAGACAGCCTCGGAGAGCCTGGGAAGTTTGCAAGGACACTTGCAGCATAGATGGGGCCTGGGGGAGGGAAGAGGGGCCCGGGGAGTAATGAGGCAGCTTTCCAGAGGGAAGGACATGCACAAAGGAGGCATTGAGACATGGGAGAATGAAGCATGTTCGAAGCACTTCAAGTAGTCCAGTTGTGCGAGAACATAAAGCACTAGATGGGGTGGGAGTAGGGGGGTGAGGAAGCCAGGCAGGCGGTAGCCAGATGAGAGAGGTGCCAATTACAGGAGTTTTTACTTCATTCTAAAGGCCACAAGGGGCCGCTGAGGCATCCTGTACAGGGGAGCCCCATGATCCCAATGCCGTCGAAGGAACACTGCTCTGGCGGCAGAGGCAAGGGCGGGGGTGAAGGCAGAGAGGCTGCTGAGGAGGCTTGTTGCAGTCATTCATTTGAGTTATACGGATCCAAAGCTCGAACTAGGACAGTCAGTGAGGGCGGGAAAGAGGGATTCGAGAACCTTCGAATGAGCAGAATCAACAGACCACGATTGTTCTGGAGAAGGAGGTGACAGGGGAGAGGGGTCATGCTGAGAACAGTGGCAGTTTTCCAGCTCGAGTCACCAGGCACGCGGTGGTCCCATTCACTAAGATTGGAACACAGGGAGGATGCAGGCTGGGGCAGGGGTGGAGATGAGCGCCATGGCGTTGAGGTACTTGTGGGCCGTCAAGGGGGGAATGTCTCATAGCTTGGGCTGGAAGTAGGAATTTGGACACCTTCGACCTGTGGGGGTGGTTGAAGCCGTGGTCATGAATGACTTCCAGAATAAAGAGAAAACAGGACTAAGGGTGGAGCTCAGGGCATCACACCATTCAAGGAATGTAAAGAAAATGGGAGAGAGCCACGCGTCCTGGAAATGAAGAGAGGAGAGAGTGGCCATCAGAGCCAGATGCCCCAGAGAAGTCACATGAGACAGGGCCGAAGCCAGACGGCAGCGGGCCAGTTCCAGAAGCTTAGACTGCAAAGGGGAAGAAAGAACAGAAGCTTGAAGGGGGCTCTGTGTCAAAGGAGGTTTTTGTTGAAGACAGTTGTTCAGGTTTCCATGCTGAGCGGAGGAGATGGAGGGGGTGGGGAGGTTGAAGCTTCGGGAAAGAGAAAGGAAATGAGTGAGAGATGGAGCAGGGCCCAAGGGGAGGTGAGGGGGACTGGACCCCAGCACACTGGGGAGGTGGGTCTCAGCCTTGAGCAGGAGGAGGGGGTGGGGGTAGGAGAAGAGAGTGTGGCAGGTCGGGTTTGCTGAAAAGCCAATTCTTTTTTTTTTTTTTTTTTTCAATTCTTTCTATTTTAAGATTTTATTGATTTACTTGAGAGAGAGAGAGAGATCACAAGGGGGGGGCAGAGGGAGAGGGAGAAGCAGGCCCCTCTCGGAGCAGGGAGCCCGATGCGGGGCTCGATCCCAGGACCCTGGGATCATGACCCGAGCCGAAGGCAGACGCTTCACGACTGAGCCAGCCAGGCGCCCCAAGAAGCCAATTCTGGGATCAAGATCAGCAGGTTTATTGGGGAGTGCTCTTGGGAGCACTTCCAGCAGCCATGGAAGGGAAGGGATGGGAGCAGGGTGGGAGGAAGGAGATGTTGAGCTGCAACGTCGCTTCCCCAAAACCTCAGGCAGCCCTATGGGAAGCTCTGAAGCTAGGAGTGGGGACCAGGGGATTGGCCCTTTATACTCAGTCATTCATGGGGTGCAGGCTGCCCCGGGAAGGGGGCCTGCCCTCGGGCAGAGCAGCTTTCTTCAGCTGAGGCAATCCCCAAAGGGGTCTGAGGGCTGACGGCCACGTGCCACAAGCACCACTGAGTCCAGTCCTCAAGGGGGTCCCAGGAGCACACCCAGTGCCCACGACAGAGAGGAAGGGGGTGCTGTTGCATTTGAGTTGAATCTGTGGGCCAGCTGGTGACAATGAAGAGGAGCTGCTCAGGGACAAACGACAGGATTGCCAAGCGGTGTTGGGATCTTAGGGAAAACTCGAGGACGAATCATTTAGGCAAATAGTGTTCAGATTTCAAGGTCCCTCATCTTTGGCCACATGGATCCGTCCTCTCTCCCTTGGATTAGTTTGTACCAGGAAACGTGTATGTTATTTAGAGAACTGTGTTCCTAAATTCCCCAACTTTTTACCTCAACTACTTCCTTTTTTAAAAAAGGTTTATTTTTTTTGTTGTAATCTACACCCAACATGGGGCTCCAACGGACAGCCCCCGAGATCAAGAGTCACATGCTCTTCTGGCCGAGCCAGCCTACCTACACTACTTCCTAAACGGGACTCAGATCCCAGGATTTGGGTAGATAACCATTATTTTTGTTACGACAATTGTTACTTATGTTAATGGCAACAATCTAGCTAACATGCAAATAAAATTATGTGGATATTGCATGTTATAAAAACCACTCAGAAAACTATTTCTGAGCGGACAATGAATAAACACTTGTCTCTGAGCAGATGAATGAAAATTACAGGCGTCAGGACTAAATCTAATTAGTAGGCAAATACAATATGTAGAAAATGACAAAGGAAAACTAATTATAAAGCTACAAAGGAAAACCCACGACGGTGGCGACCCGACATAGAACCGGAGGCTCATCAGGTACTAGAGTGACAAAAGAGAAGTATGCTGCCTAATTAAACGGGCTTTCTGAATCCATACAGGAATGACATAGATGACCGTTCAGAAACAGTGCGGTCTGTTCTGAGAAGAAAGGGTCCCCGCATGGGGGGGGGGTTGCAGAATGAGAGCCCCCCTCGGCTTACAGCGCAGGCCAGGCCACCAACTGGGCCTCACTCAGGACAGCTTGCCACCGCTGAGCAACTCTGAGTGAGTAGCAACGACTTTTCTAACCGGCCGTAGCAATAGGGTTCCTAGGACGAAATGAAATATCCAATTCAAGAACAAAGTCAGCCTTGGTGACGGGGCCTCCACACAGGTTTGCCGCCGAGCATGCATTTTAACAAAGGCTTTGTCCATAGGGCAATGGGTGACTGATTGCAGGAACATTAGGACAGAGAGAGTGGCAGACGGGGAGGGGAGCTATTTAGGAGGGATCATCTTGGTGTGCCCTAAAATCATTCCAGATAGAAGGGGAGTCAGTCCTGCTGCCAAGCCTGGCCTTAGGGGAGAGATGGGGCTACCTACAGCTTCTAGGGGCAGATCCCTCCTAGTAGATACCATCTTTTAGCTCTCACTGCCAGCCCGCCAGACCACTAGGTGTGAGTTCTGGGAGTGCCAACTCTTGTTGCCCATCCCATACCTCCTAACCCTGGAAACAGACGCGCGCACGTGCACACACACTCACACACACATGCACACACACATCCCAGAGGTGATCTTCTGAATCTCTAATGCTAGTACCTACTTTACCATGTTCCAGACCATCTACTAGGGGTTTTACCTTGTCTTTTTCCCTCGAGAACCCTATAAAGTAGGCACTGCTGTGTTCCCCACTTTATAGATGAAGACATGGATGCAAAGACGTAAAGTGATTTGCCCAAGGTCACAGGCAAGCTGAAGGTAAGGTTGTGCGTTTCCCATAGACTATTATGCCTCCCACAGTTTGAGTAGATTCCTCCCACAGACCGGTGATTCCTAGCCATTCTTTCTTTCTTTTTAAGATTTTACTTTTTTATTTGAGAGAGAGAACGAGCAGGGGAGAGAGGCAGACGGAGAGGAAGAAACAGGCTCCCTGCTGAGCAAGGAGCCCGATGCGGGACTCGATCCCAGGACTCCAGGATCATGATCTGAGCCAAAGGCAGACGCTTAACCAACTGAGCTACCCAGGTGTCCTTTTTTTTTTTTAAGATTTTATTTATTTATTTGAGAGAGAGAGAGAGAGAGAGAGCATGAGCAGCGGGGAGAGGGAGAAGCAGACTCCCTGATGAGCAGGGAGCCCGACTCGGGACTCGATCTCAGGACCCTGGGATCATGAGCTGAGCTGAAGGCAGACGCTTAACCGACAGCCACCCAGGCGCCCCTAACCATTCTCTCTTCATGGGCCCCTCTGGTGAAATCAGTGACTCCCCTTCACAGAAAAATGCCCATCTCTCGCATGCACACAAAACATATTTAATTTCAAGGAGTGCAGGGACTCTCTGAAGCTCAACCCGAACCCTGTGGAACCCCGTTTAAGGACCTCTGTTGTAGGCTAGTCCACTCCCAGGAAGCAGCTTGGCCCAGACCCAGCTTGGCTCCTCGTGCCCCTGGCTTCCTCTGGGAGAGCTGAGGTCCCCGGCTTGGGGGCTACCCTCACAGGTGAGGTGCAGAATGCTCGGGCTTTGTAACCCTGCACTCACGACCTCCTCTTCTCCCCCCGCCCCCGTGAGGTTTCTGGTGGGCTGGCCCAGCCCGGGGCCAGAGAAGAGAAGAAAGCTCTCAGCTGTTCCACAGAGAGACCGGGGCACTGGGCTCCGACTGCGGAAGCCGAGAGGGAGGGAAATCGAGCTCCCGGGCAGAGCCCGTGAAAACAGGTGAGGCCAAGGGCGCCCCAGGCCCTGCCACAGGTCAGAACTGGAAATGAAGTCGAGAAAGGATACAAGGGGACCTGCAGAGGGAAACTCGCTTGAGGGCCTGCAGGGTGGGTGCTGCGGTGTGGCTTCCCCTCCCAGAAGGGCAGTAGATTTGAGCCGTTCCAGAGCTCGAAGAGCTGGCTCTGTGGCAGAGCCGGGCCAGATTCCCCTTTGAGCTCAGCACAGGTGGGGGCGACCCCATCTGCGGCTCATGCACCAAAGCAACAGGTAGCCCAGCACCCGTGCTACGCACTTGACAAATGCGAACCCGCTCAGTGCTTCCAGCGCCAGGTGAGATGGGTACTACCGTCGCCTCCGCTCGACAGATGGGGAGCCCTGAAGCCCAAGGGGGCGGGGGCGGGGGGGCGGGCGACGTGCCTGAGCTTACACAGCGAGCGAGAGGCAGAGCGGGCTTCAAACCCCGGCAGTCCCCGCTGGGCACCACGGTGCTCTGCGGAGAGCGGGACCAGGCGCCGCGCCAGCGACGGGCCCGGGGAGCCGGGAGCGGCGCAGACGCAGACGCGGTCTCTGCCCCGGAGGGGGCGCAGGGCTAGCGGGCCACAGGTGACCCCGGCCCGATGGGATGCATGCCCCCCCAGGGCGGGGAGGCTGAGGCCGTGCTCCAGAGCGGCCGCGGGGGCGGGTGGGGGGGGGCGGTGGCCCAGGCTCCAGCGCGGCAGCCTGCAGCTCTTGCAGGGGCTCCCTTCTCAGGCCCCGGTCGGAAGCAGATACCTGAGGGAAGAGCGTTCCAGGCGGGGGAAGGGCAAACGCGAAGGCCTCAGGCGGGGAATGTGCCAGGCGTGTATGAGAACCCCGGACGAGACCGCAGTGGCTGGAGGGGAGTGAGTGCAGGGGGATGTCGTAGTAGGAGCTGGGGGTCAGAATGAATGAGCAAGTACTGGAGGTTGTGCGTGGTGCCTATGAGCAGGGGAACCAAAGTGGTTCCCCAGCTTGGAAGCCCTCCAAATCGTGCTGGGACTCACTGGGGGAGGGTGGGAGGCCCCACAGGAAACCTATTAATAACGCTCTCTCCAGAGCTCCATTCCAAAGGCATGACTGGATTCCCTCCTCCACCCCCAACCCCCAGCCACCCGGGAGGACAGGCAGGGGCTTCCTGGAAGCTCATCCTCCCTCTCGGTCTGAGACTGGGGCTGAGCCGGCAGGAGCAAGCTGAGATTAAGAACTGACCTTTCGGGGCGCCTGGCTGGCTCAGTCGGTAGACCATGAGACTCTTTACCAAAAAAAAAAAAAAAAAAGACTTGACCTTTAGAGTTTACAGTCTATCCTTCTACCTCCAGAGAGTACTCTGCTGACTCGTCCTCTTTGAGACTGCGATGGAGGCCATGATGGGCTGGACCCACCTGTTCCCTCTGGTCCTTCTGAGAGAAAAAAAACCCGTTCAGTGAGGGTCTTTAGACAGCAAATTCTCTTTCAGAGTCCTACTTTCCCACTTTCCTCCCTCTCTGGCTCTACCTTCAGAGGCAAAAAGAGTAAGTGGCCTTGCCCTCCTTGTGGGATGTCTGTGTCCGAGTCCCAAAGTCAAACCCTCTGTTGTCTAGAAGATGATTTGTAGTTCTCTAGAGATTTTGGACATGAGCTTTATACTTTCCTGTATTAGAAATATCTTCGCCCGCTCTGTGGTTTGCTATTACACTCTCTTAATGGTGGTTTTTTTGTTTTTGTTTTTTATGAACGGAAGCTCTTAATTTTAATGTAGCCAAATGCATACATCTTTTAGGGTTAGTGCTCTTTGTGTTTTGAATGAAAGGTCTTTCATTTCCCAAAAATAATGAAAATATTTTGCTATATTATTTCCTAGACTTTTTTTTAGAAGTTTTGTTTGTTTTGTTTAAAGATTTTGACAGAGAGAGCGCAGGCGCACAAGCAGGGGAGTGGCAAGCAGAGGGAGAGGGAGAAGCAGGCTTCCCACGGAGCAGGGAGCCCAATGCGGGGCTCGATCCCGGGACCCCAAGATCATGACCCGAGTGGAAGGCAGACGCTTAACGACTGAGCCACCCAGGCGCCCCTAGAAGGTTTTTGGTTTTTTTTTTAAGTAAACTCTACACCCAATGTGGGGCTTGAACACATGACCCTGACATCAAGAGTTGCATTCTCTACCAGCCAAGCCAGCCAGGCACCCCATTTTCCAGAAGCTTTTTTATTTAACCTTGCTCAAAATTGCTCATTTAGATCTATGATTTATCTGAAATTGATATTTATGGATAATATGAGGTAGTGGTCAAGTTTTCTTTTTGCCATATGGCTAGATAATTGTCCAAGCAAAGTTTATTGAAAAAAAAAATCCTTTTCCCACTGAAGAGCAATGGCACCTTTGTTATATAGCTGTTATATCGTGTGGGTCTGTTTCTGGATTCCCTATTCTGTTCTATTGGTCTATTTGCCTATCACTGGGCCAACATCCCATTGCTTTAATTACTTTCGCTATATAATAAGATAATATCTAGTAGAACTATCTTCCCACCTAGTTCTTCAAGAGTGCCTTGGCTATTCTTGGACCTTTAACATAGAATTTATTTTTTTAAAGATTTTATTTATTTGTCAGAGAGAGCGCACAAGCAGGGGGAGCAGCAGGCAGAGGGAGAGGCAGGCTCCCCGCTGAGCAGAGAGCCAATGCGGGGCTCAATCCCAGGACCCTGGGATCATGACCCGAGCCCAAGGCAGATGCTCAACCGACTGAGCCACCCAGACGTCCCAAGAATTTAAATGTTGGGATATTTGAATGCGGTCTCATTGAATCTATAAATCACTCTGCTGAGAACTGACACCTTAAAGCCATCAAGTCTTCCAACCCATGAATATCACTCCATTCATTTGGGTTTTAATTTTTCTCGATACTCTTCCATATTTTTCTATGTAAAGGCCTTACCCATGTTTTCCTAGATTTATCCCTAGATATTTTTATGTTATTATAATGACTTAATATTTATTAAGTTTCCAAATGCTTGTTGCTTATATAGACAAATACAATTAGTTTTCCATATTGACCACATGTTCAGCAACCTATCTAAATTCATTGATCAAATGTTTATCCTTCAATTCTTTTGGATATTCTTTGTACACAGTTGTGTCTTCTATAAATGATGACAGCATTATTTCTTCCTTTCTAGATCTTTAATCTTTTTGTTTCTTTTTCTTCTTTTATTGCACTGGCTAGGCTTTCCAATACAATAGTAATAGAGGAAATCCTTGTCTCATTTCCAATTTCAGGAGGAAGCTTTTAAGTACGATACTTCCTGTATAATTTTTTGTAGATACCTTCGATCATAATTAAGAATTTTTCTTCTATTCCTAGTCCCTTACTCCCATGTGTATCCTTACAGTAAATCCCAGTTAACTTGAGTATCTGTTCCTAATATCTAAAAAAAACCTAATTAAAACGATGATCATTTTGTCACTTCCTTTAAAATAGTTATTCCTCTCAATTTTCTTATTTTATTCAGTAAGGTAGAACTTCCAGAATAATAGTAATAGCAATGATGGCAGGCATCCTGGTCTCATTCCTAACATAAATGAAAATGCCTCTAGAATATCATCTAAATTTTACTTGTTAGTATCTTATTTAGAACTTTAAAACATCCGTATTCAGGATTTTTTATATGTATATTTTTAGGTGAGATTGGTCCACACATTTCTTTTTCCTGCTATCATTGTCAGGTTTGGTATCAGTTATCCTATTTTCATATAAAGAATTGGGGGAAATGACCTTTTTCTAGTCTCTAAAACAGTTTAAGAACTGTCTGTTCATTGAAGTTCTGCTAGAACTCAATGACACATTCTCATTACCCAGAGATCACCGCTGTTAGTATCTCAATGCATACCCTTCCAGATCTTCCCCCTGCCCATGTATGTGTATATACACATGAACAGATTATATAATAAACCAAGTAAGATCACTCCATATACTGTTCTGCAAACTGTTTTTTTCAGCCAATAATCTTCACAATTTTAATAAATTTTCATCTCATCTAATCCCATATATTTATATTTTTCCAATTGACCCTGAAATGACTATCCAAGGCATAACCCAATCCACAGCAAGGCATTAATTGCATCTGATTGGTTTTTTAAAAATATTTATTTGTCAGAGACAGAAAGAGAGCACAAGCAGGGGGAGTGGCAGGCAGGCGGAGAAGCAGGCTTCCCGCCGAGCATGGAGCCTGAGCATGGAGCCCGAGGCGGGGCTTGATCCAGGGACTCTGGATCATGACCTGAGCCCGAAGGCAGATGCTTCACCGACTGAGCCCCCCAGGTGCCCTGCATCTGGTTGTTTTGAAAAGGAAAGTTTTTCTAAGAATTATATCTATCTGCCCTAAAATGGAAATGGCTGCTTTGGGAAATGGTAAGACTGGAGACTCTCAAGCATTGAGACATGGACCAATGTGTCTGGGGGGCTGCCTGGAGAATTCCGGCACATGGGAGGTTAGAGCACATGATTTTTAAGGTGGTTTTCCAAAGTTGAGTGATGAAGATATTAGGACTGATTTTCTACAAATCGTATGATTGTATCCCTTTGGCCCTGGCTCCTATCCCTTCCTGTCTACTCAGGTAGATTACTCCAGTAATTCTCTCTCCCGCATGATCGATTGCTACTTCTCTCTTGGCTTTTTCCTCACCAGCATTCAAGTATGCTGT
Organism: Callorhinus ursinus; assembly: GCF_003265705.2. Taxonomy (NCBI): domain Eukaryota; kingdom Metazoa; phylum Chordata; class Mammalia; order Carnivora; family Otariidae; genus Callorhinus; species Callorhinus ursinus. Next base: position 14,168,267 of record NW_027397095.1, on the reverse strand, counting down.
TATTTCTTCCATCTTGAAAATACCTACTGTCAATCTTACTACCCACTCCACCCACCACATTTCTCCTTTCCTTTTATAGCAAAACTCCAAAAAAAAAAAAAAAAAAAGTCATCTGTAGTCACTGCCTCCAATTCCTCTCCTCCCGTTCTCTCTTGAACTCACTCCTGTCAGGCTTTTTTGCTCACACCACTCTATTGAATTGCTCTTGCCAAGGTCACCAATGACCTCCACTAAATGCAATACTCATTTCCAAGTCCTCATCTTATTTACATGTGCTGGCCATTTGTCTATTTGCTCTCAGAGCCACCCCCTCTTCTGCTCTGTTGTGTAGAACAGACAACTACATTTCCCAGGTGCCCTTCCCCTCTGACTTCCGGTCGGGCTTGGCCAATGGGAATTCCTGGCTGAAGACTGGAGAGCAGGAGGAGGGGAGAAGCCAGCCCCTTCCTTCCCTCTGTGGGGAGGGTCATCTGTAACAGTGACTGCATCTCTTCCATGGCTCCCCCGGCATAGGCCCTCCCTCCACAGACCAAGGTCCTGCTGGGCCAGCCTTTCTGCTTCTGCTGGGTGGTCCCCGATCCCGGACTTGAGTACCACCACCTTCTACTTTTACCTCCTGTGGAGGTGAAGCAGCTGGAACCTCTAGAGGTGAAGCAGCTTCCTGCCGTTGCTTAATTTCTGGGTTAATTCACAATCTCCACCTTCGCTTCTCAGCACTTCCTGAGAACAGCTCTCACCTGAGTAACCAATTCCTCATGTTAAGTCCTTTCTGTTTAAAATTCTGTGTGGTTTCTGTTTTCTAACTGGCCCCTGGCTGAAAGAAAACATCCACTACTCAGGAGCGTCCGGGTGGCTCAGTTGTTAAGCGGCTGCCTTCAGCTCAGGTCATGATCCCAAGGTCCTGAGATGGAGCCCCGCATTGGGCTTCTTGCTCCGCGGGAAGCCTGCTTCTCCCCTCTCTCACTCCCCCTGCTTGTGTTCCCTCTCTCGCTGTGTCTCTCTCTGTCAAATAAATAAATAAAATATTAAAAAAAAAAAAGATCCACTTCTCTTAGCTTTCAGGATGGTTCCCTCTGCTTCCCTCCAACCTTACTAGCCTAAGTAATAGTAAGCCTAAACTTACTATTTCTGTTCAGTGTTCTTTGCTGATTTCTCCTTATCTCCTCATCAAGATTCCATTAAATGTTGGGAGTGCCCCAGGATTCAGTCCTTGCACCCATGCTCTTTGCCATTTACACTTACGTCTTTGGGACTCTCATCCTGGATCGTGGCTTTGAATAACATCTATCTACCAAAACCTCCCAAATGTCTATCTCTAGCTAGACCTCCCCAGTTGAGCTCCAGACTACATAGCCAACTGCCTACTTGATGTCTCCACTTTGATAGCCAGCAGGCATTTCAAACATAACACATCCGTCCAAACAGCGTTTGGCTTTCCCCCGCAAAAGCTATCCCTCTCCATCTCAGTAAATGGCACTTCGATTCACCCGGTTATTCTCGCCACAAATCAAGAAGTTGTCCTTGATTTCCCTCTTCCCCTCACTCTCCATGTCCAATCCATCAGCTCGTCCTGGTAACAAACTCCCCAACACATCTCCATTCACTTTCTCCAACTTCCTTTCCTACCCTGGCCCAACCTCTGTCATCGCTCGTCTGGACTCTGACTGTCGTCTGATTGGTCTCCCTGCTTCCATTCCGGCCTCCCAATGACAAGCTATTTTCTGTGTGGCAGCTAGATTCATTTTAAAGCATAAATCATGTTACTCTCCTGCCTAAAAGTCTCCAATAATTTCCCCACCGTGCCTTTACGGTCCAAACTCCTTGTTTGGGGCCTGCAAGGCTGTATATGGCCAGGCTCCTGCTCACTCCTGTGACCTCACCTCTTGCTGCTTGCTCGTTCTCTCGCTCAGTACAATCTAGTCCCACGGGCCTTCTTTCTGTTCCTCCAACATGCTCAGCTCACCACTCCGCAGGGCCCTCGTATTTCCTATTGCCCTCATCTGGGTTGCTGTCCCCTCCCATCCTTAGCTGGCTGAAATCTTTCTCATCCTTCAGGTCTGAGAGGATCAACGGCCCCTCCTCAGAGTCCATCCCTGGTCACCCGTCATTCTCTGTCACATCACACTATTTTAACTGATCCATCTCGTGTTTACTTGCTTGTCTGGCACCCCTGCCCTCAGAACGTGAGCTCCTCTGTTCTCCACTCTGTCCCCAGCTCCTCATGCGAAATCTAGCACCATAATAGCTACCCAATGTAAAGCAGTCGATTGGGGCCCCTGGGTGGCTCAGTCGGTTAAGCGTCTGCCTGCGGCTCAGGTCATGATCCCAGGGTCCTGGGATCGAGCCCCGCATCGGGCTCCCTGCTCCGTGGGAAGCCTGCTTCTCCCTCTCCCACTCCCCCTGCTTGTGTTCCCTCTCTCGCTGTCTCTCTCTCTCTCTCTGTCAAATAAATAAATAAAATCTTAAAAATATATATATAAAGTAGTTAACTGAGGAAGGTACCAGAGTAGCCTTGAGCAGGTAGCAGGCTAACTGAGGAAGGTACCAGAGTAGCCTTGAGCAGGTAGCAGGCTACCTCTTCCTCCGGGACTGGAAGGAGAGAAGGTCAGGAATGGATGCAACTAAGGATGCCCCTATGTCCTCGATGCTTTGGGAAGAAAAAAATGTCTGCTGCGAGGTGGGGGGGGGGGGAGCTTGCAGGCAGAGAGGTTGGGGGAAAGCGCTGAAGGCTCTAAATTGTTCCAGGGGAAAACGGGAGGGCTGCTGATGCAAACACACGGGAGGATCAGCTAGCTGTGGCGGGACCCCATCTGATACTGCAACCAGATATTCATGATGTCAGACTCCACCCACTTAAAAGATCTGGACACTCATCTATTTGGGCAAGAGGTCAGAGAAAGCAGATTGTGGGGCTGCTGCTAAACTGGGAGTTTGCAGGGCAGATGGTATAATATCAAAAGGACGTAAGGGGCGCCTGGGTGGCTCAGTCATTAAGCATCTGCCTTCAGCTCGGGTCATGATCACGGGGTCCTGGGATCGAGCCCGCGTCGGGCTCCCTGCTCGGCGGGAAGCCTGCTTCTCCCTCTCCCACTCCCCCTGCTGTGTTCCCTCTCTCACTTGTGTCTCTGTCAAATAAATAAATAAAATCTTAAAAAAAAAAAAAGAACCTCTACACATGCATCACACCTTATACAAAAATTAATTCAAAATGGGGGTGCCTGGGTGGCTCAGTTGGTTGAGCATCTACTTTTTTATTTCAGCTCAGGTCATGATCTCAGGGTCATGAGATCAAGCCCCGCATCAGGCTCCGAGCTCAGGGGGAAGTCTGCTTGAGATTCTCTCCCTCTCCTGGCTTGCTCTCGCTTTCTCTAAAAATATATTTTAAAAAATTTAGTTCAAAATGGATCACAGACCTAAATGTAAAATATAAAACTTACAGAAGGAAATCTGCATGATCCTGGGTCATGAAAGCTACTATACTACTAAGAAAAAAAAGAGACGGGTGCCTTGGGTGGCTCAGTCATTAAGCGTCTGCCTTCAGCTCAGGTCATGATCCCAGGGTCCTGGGATGGAGCCCCGCATCGGGCTCCCTGCTCGGCAGGAAGCCTGCTTCTCCCTCTCCCACTCCCCCCTGCTTGTGTTCCTGCTCTTGCTATCTCTCTTTCTCTGTCAAATAAGTAAATAAAATCTTTAAAAAAAAAAAGAAAAAGACAACCACCACCCTGGGAGATATTGCAAATCACATGTCTGATAGAAGATTTATATCCAGACTATACAAAGAGCTCTTAAAACCCAACAGTAAAAAAACAAACCCAATTTAAAAATGGGCAAAAGATCTGAACAGATGTTTCCTCAAAGAAGACATACGGGGCGCCTGGGTGGATCAGTTGGTTAAGCGTCTGCCTTCGGCTCAGGTCATGATCCCAGAGTCCTGGGATCGAGCCCCGCATCGGGCCCCCTGCTCAGCGGGGAGTCTGCTTCTCCCTCTGCCTCTGCCCTTCCCTCCCACTTGTTCTCTTTCTCAAATAAGTAAATAATAAAATCTTTTTAAAAAAATTAAACATAGAATTACCATATGATCCAGAAATCCCATTTCTGGGTATTTACCCAAAGATTTGAAAGCAGGGTTGCAAAGACATCAGCTGTCATTAGGGAGATGCAAATTCAAAAGCACAAGATACCACTGAGAAACTGCCATGGATCAGAGGAGACTAAAGAGACATGGCAGCTAAATGCAGTGTGTGATCGTGAATGGGGTCCTCGAACAGAAAGAGGACATAGTGGAACAGCTGGTGAAATCCAAATAAAGTGTGTGGCTTAAGATTACTGTACCAATGTTAACTTCTTAGTTTGGGCACTGTACTATGGTTTTACATATATTAGTCTGCTTGGGCTGCTATAACCAAATACCATAGACCAAGTGGCGTAAACAACAGACATTTATTTCTCACAGTTCTGGAGACTGGGAAGTCCAAGGTCCAGGTGCCAGCTGATTCAGTTCCTAGTGAGAGCTCTTCTCCTGGCTTGCAGATGGCCACCTTCTTGCCATGTCTTCATGTGGCAGAGAGAGAGGCAGGTAGAAAGAGAGAGAGCTCTCTGGTCTTTTCTTCTAAGGGTACTAATCCCATCATGAGGGTCCCATCTCCTGACCTCATCTAAACCTAATTACTTCCCAAAGGCCCATCTCCAAATCCCATCGCACTGGGGGTTAGGGCTTCAACATAGGAATTTTGGAGAGGACACGTTCAGCCCAAAGCATTATATAAGATGTTAATATTAGGGAACCTGAGTGGAGAGTATACAGGAACTCTCTGGACTATCTCTGGAACCTTTCTGTACGTCTAAAAGGACTCAAAGACTTTAAGGTAAAAAAAAACCCAAGGTCAGAGGCACCTGGCTGGCTCAGTCAGTAGAGCATATGACCCTTGATCTCAGGGTCGTGAGTTCAAGCCCCACGTTGGGCATATAGAGCCTACTTAAAAAAAAAGAACAAACGGGGCGCCTGGGTGGCTCAGTCATTAACCATCTGCCTTCGGCTCTGGTCATGATCCCAGGGTCCTGGGATCGAGCCCCACATCAGGCTCCCTGCTGCGTGGGAAGCCTGCTTCTCCCTCTCCCACTCCCCCTGCTTGTGTTCCCTCTCTCGCTCTGTCAAATAAACAAATAAAATCTTAAAAAAAAAAAAAAAAGAACAAACAAACTCAAGTTCAGAAGGGTTGAAGGTGAGAGGACTTCAGATCCCCAAACACAGGATCAGGCCAGGTCAGAAAGACGATGGGTAGTGACAGAATGGCAATACTGGGAGAAAACAGGAGGATCGAGGTTCTATGAAGTATAGAAGCAGGTTTAGTTCACCATAAGTGATGGTTTTTGTTTTCCTGGAGGAGTATTCAGATACTAAAAGCTCAAGTGTAATGGACTGTGCTTTGTTATAACTGAGTAAAAAAATGGAGTAGTTGGGGACACCTGGGTGGCTCAGTGGGTTGGGCATCTGCCTTCGGCTTAGGTCATGATCCCAGGGTCCTGGGATTGAGTCCCACATTGGGCTCCTTGCTCAGCGGGAAGCCTGCTTCTCCCTCTGCCTGCCACCCCCCTGCTTGTGCTCTCTGACAAATAAATAAATAAAATCTTTTTAAAAATCTTACAAAAAACAGAGGAGTCAGAGAGGTAAAGCAGCAGCAGAATAAAACATCAAGAAAATTAAAAAGGGAAGCTTTTTCCTTAAGAAAAGGAGGTGGTCCACAGTGAAAAGGATCGCAAAATGGTAGAGACAAGCTAGTTTTTAAAAAGCTTTTCAATTTCTCTTATGCAGTAGAATTACACTTCCAAATGTCACTAATTATTAGTGGAAACATTTTATAACATTTTACTATTTTATAACAGTTGACAATCTGCACAAACACAAAAGAAAATAGAGTAAGAGTCTCCAAAATTTCAATATGGCTCTTAGTACTAACATATTTTTTTAAAAGATTTTATTCATTTGAGACACAGAGATGGAGAGAGAGAGAGCATGAGCAGGGACAGAGGCAGAGGGAGAGGGAGAAGCAGACTCCCCGCAGAGCAAGGAGCCCGATGTGGGGCTCGATCCCAGGACCGTGGGATCATGACCTGAGCCGAAGGCAGACACTTAATGACTGAGCCACCCAGGCGCCCCTCTTAGTACTAACATTAAAACATTGTATTTGCTGCTAAAATCCTACAAGAAAATAAAGAGAATAGAGAAACCATGGCATATGAAAGAAGCAAACATTAAAGAGCACGTTTATTTGGGGCTAATGACATCATGATTTGCAGTCTTCAAGACGAAGCAAAATGCGTGATTTGAACCAGATGTTAAAATGGTTTAGGGTTAGTATCTAAGGACACGTATTTCAGAAAATATGTGGAAAGGTGACGACACATCTGCTACAGGGAGTCCTTTATGTAAGTGTCTCTACATCGCATTTTACTTGGTTTCTCAAAATGCAATTGCTATCTGTTCTCAATAATAGATTAAAAACAAAAATCCCACAGAAGAAGCAATTCAGCCTAGTTCTATAGTCAGGTTTTTGGCTTTAGCACCTCCTCGCTATGGGATCTTGGGAAACTTACGCTCTCGGAGCCGCAGATACTCGTTTGTGAAATGAGAATGAGAACAGTTAGACCTCTCTCATAGGACTGTCGTCTTGGTTAGATTTGGATAATACCCACAAAGTGCTTTCCATGGCACGTGACACAGAGTAAGTACCCATTAAAGAGTATCATCCTCATCGGTGAACTACTGCTATTTTTGATGATAAGTACTGATAAAATAACCACCCTTCGCATCTAAAAACAAACAGAACGGGTTTAGTGGAAGTAAGAGCATGAGAGCAGCAACGTTAGGAGGCTGTGATCACAGAAGTTTGGATCGCTCTAGAATCTTGGATCTCAGAGGTTGTGGACGTGGCAGCCAGGCTGTGGTCATGGGAGTTTGTGGCTAAAGTGGCATGAAGGTAAAGGTCACTGTTTGGAGGGGAGGTCAGGGAATTGGGAGGAGATTATGGTTGGCTATCCACGTGCTGCTGAAGTACCTTTCAGAACGAGGACAGGAAATGAGGTGGGGAGAGGAAGACTCCGTTGCAAAGACCTCACTGGATGCAGGAGAGTAACTTGGGAAGATGGTAACACAGCCCCACCCGAGCTTTCCCAGGACCCCGGCCATGCCCCTTTCTCCCAGTTCTTGCTAGCTCACATCTACCCCCCTACTCCAAGCTACTTTGCCTCCCAAATAAGGAAGGCAGGAAAAAAGCAAAGAAAAATGCCCTATTATTTCCCAACAGCGCCTTACATACATGTCTTGGGCAACTGCTAAGTGCAACCCACTGTAGAGAGTACACGGAGGTTAAAAGCCTCTTCTGGCCCCAACAGCTTGTAATACGGGTGAAGAGGTAAAAACAGGTATGTAACACTCCATATTGCTATCACTGAAACAGCGTGACGTTAAATATTTATTTTTTTTATTTTTAAAGATTTTATTTATTTATTTATTCATTTGAGAGAGAGAGAGAGAGAAAGCATGAGAGAAAATGAGAGAGAGCATGAGTTGGGGAGGGGCAGATGGAGAGGGAGAGGCAGACTCCCCGCTGATCAGGGAGCCCGACGCGGGGCTTGATCCTCAGGATCATGACTGAGCCGAAGGCAGATGCTTAACTGACTGAGCCACCCCGGGACCCCTAAATATTTAAACAGACAACACTCCTCTACAAATAGCAAATGTGAAATACAAGCTAGCCAACAGATACGTTTGTTTTGTCTCAGTATCATCTCTTACTCCAGGTCTCTCCCCATACCCACATATGGAAGCCATACTCTTTGTAGCCGCCTAACAGGATGGTAGTTACCTTGGGTTGCTCAATGAGACCCCATTTTCATTTAGATCTGGGCTACCCTGCCCACCTCCCTTACTCTAATCTGGCTGTTCCTTCTTTAAGTACAAAATCCGATAAGGAATAACTCACCTATAACTTTACCATTTGAAGTAAAGGAAGCAAGACTATACTTTCAGGGATCATTTCTGTAGTTTGTTACCAGGGAAGTTTCTCTGAACGTGAAGGTAAAGGAAGCTTTATGTAGATTCTGGCTTTTCATGGATTCTTTTCTGACAGTAGAGAGATTCAAACCCTAGCCAATTCCTGCCTATCTAAGAATAGAGTCACTTAAAAGAACCAGAGTTGCTGTAACTTTAAATATAATCCATGCCACTTTTTCTATGACACATCATACTACTTTTTTCAAAAATCTATAAACATTTTATTAACTTTGAAGAGGGAATAAGAATAGCTACTTTAGAAACGAGAGACACTCGAGCACTGATGTGTTCATAGAGTTTCCACACAGCTGAAGTTTACATCAAATGGACAAAAAATAGTACAGAAGACCTATATACAGAAAGATTTAGAAAGCCCATCTCTAGAAAGCAGGTCAGATGGACTCAAAGACCTCACCAAAAGTAGGAGGAATCGATGGGAAGCAATGGCAAGCCTTCTGCTGGGGCAAAAACGTGGCCCATGGAGTCAAGAAACGGTTCTTTTTCCTCCTCCTCTAAACGCCTGCCTCCGGTCTGGGTTGAGAGAAGGGTCCTGATCACTTGAACTGGTTGTCAATCAAGGTCCCCTTCATCTTTGCTTTCTTGGCTTCCAGTTCCGCCTGGAAAGGAAGGAAAGTATTGCCATGAAATTCTGACTTTCCTTCCTTCTTCTAACTGCCCAAACACTCTCCTTTGGTGTTCAGTTAGTACAGAAACTAGAACAGTGGTTGGCAGGTCGTTATGAATCTCTGGCAACCGCCTTCCACCCTTTCTGATATTATGGTACAGAGAATGATGGTGTCTGCACGGTAAAAGGCCACCGTCGAAGGTGATGAGCGCAGGGCTCCTCCAGCCCCAGGCCCCCCCAAGGGCCGAGGGACCGAATACTGTGGTATTATGCCACTATCCTATGTCTGGCGGAACAGGAAGAGAAACCCCGTTCTAGAACGGTGTTACTTCAGGTTGTGCAGTCCACGAACTGTTGGTTGCTGGGTTGTGCAAGATACACATAAAAATCGAGAGTTAGCATTCAGACACTCACACAGTCATTTGCCAGAGTAATAACAAAATAAAATAATTTAATAAGCGCACTCGAGGCAAATGCATTTCTGTGGCATTTTATAAATTACAAATCTGTTCTTGACAAATAGGAGACTTAAAAAAAGAAGCAAGCCCTGGTCCTTCCCCTCGGCAAATGTGATAGGCACGGCTCTCAACCACAAAGGCAAGGCAATGGCGCTCCCAAGACCCACCACCTCTGTCATCGAAGGGTCCTCTCCGGTCATTAGAAGGGACCGGCACAGCCTCTGATGAGGCACCAATGCACGGATGTCCGATTTTAAGGAGCTAGCGTAAGTGCATTATGACCAAGAAGACCCAGCTTGCAGCCGCCATCAAACATGAAGTGTGCATGCGCTACGAGGAGCCCGTGACTGACACAGCAAGTGGGCGTGGCCCCGGGGCTTTAGGAAGCAACGAGGCCCCCATCCTGATGCTGCCAATGTAGCACTGCTGCACACCCTCGTATCCTGGGAGCACGTCCACAAACCCCGACCTTCACCTCCTGACCTCGGACCCCAGGTAGCAGGTTCAAGTACCATTCTGGTCAGGGCGAGCTGACAAGTACTCTAACTTCGGGCCCGGAGCCCGTGGTCACTAGACAGGGTATACCGACCGTTACAGGCCAGGGTTACACGGCTGGCCGCCAACTACACTGGTGCCCCCCCAACCCCCGGACTTCCTGCAGGAGTTCCCTGAGCGTTGGAGGGTCTCTCAGATCGAGAAATCCCTGCCACCCTGGGCCACTCACCAGCTCCTGCAGCCGCCTTTTGCTCATGCCTTTGCGCTCCAGCTGCTTTTCAATCACTTTGGCATTCTGTGCATAGGAGTCGGCGACTTCTCTCTGGGGGAAGAAAAGCAGCACCCGTAACCCGGCAGTACCGACGAGTCAGAGACCGTAGGTAGCAATTCATGCTACTCAGATCTCACAATTATTCCTGAAATGGACTCTGTTCCCTTTAAACTCATCAGCTGTTCAATAATCCAGGAGAGCTCAGGTTTCGGCCGAAACCATTTGAAAAATAACCAATAGCATCTCCCTGTAAACCTCATTATACTGAAGGACCATAAAGGTTAATTGCTCCTACTGCTGAGGAGAGCCTCATAAACCACTCGAGCCGGACTGGACGGGACCCGAAACTGTGGAGTCCAATAGGCTTTACACTCAAGAGGGATGAGGGATTTGCCCCATGAAAGCATCTCAAAACACAGTAGGAAAACACCACTGATCTAGTCCAACTCCCCGGTTCTCATTTTATGGATGTCCTCGGGATCCAGGGAGACAGGAACCAGCCCGGGCTCCTGTAGTTTCTTACTAGCAGACTAAAGCCCGAGAGCAACGTTTCTTTCTTTCTTTCTTCTTTCTTCTTTCTTTCTTTCTTTCTTTCTCTCTCTCTCTCTCTCTCTCTCTCTCTCTCTCTCTCTCTCTCTTTCTTTCTTTTTTTTCTTAAAGATTTTATTTAGTTATTTGACAGAGAGAGAGACAGCGAGAGAGGGAACACAAGCAGGGGGAGTGGGAGAGGGAGAAGCAGGCTTCCCGCTGAGCAGGGAGCCCAAAGCGGGGCTCGATCCCAGGACCCCGGGATCATGACCTGAGCCGAAGGCAGACGCTCAACGACTGAGCCACCCAGGTGCCCCTGGGAGCAACATTTCTAATTATTCCGCTACTCGAATGGGCTGGTTTTAGAATCCCCGTTCCTTCCGGGCCCACCCCCCAATCCAGTTCCCTTGAGAGCAGAAACACTCACAGCCTCGATCTCCTCTTCCTCCTCGTCAATGGTCGACACCGTGACGGAGCTGAACTTGCCCATGTCTTTTGTCCGTTTGGTCATCATGACCTAGAGTCACAGGAGAAGGAATCAGTCTCGTTCACCGCAAGAGGCTCTGTGAGCTGCGCGCATGCTCCTGTGTGTGTCCACCCGTGGGCGCGCGCACATGACTCGTTGCAGGGGGAGGCGGTTGGGGGGGGAGGACACACCTCTTTGGGACAGGCTGGCCTATCTAAAAGTGCCAATGGGGTGGGTTTTTTTTTTTTCTTTCTATTTGGATTCTATTTTTCTAACATTTGCCGTCAAGGCTTTTAAAAGTATATTTAAAAATGAGCCTCCTTCCTTTCATTTTAACTGTCCACACTGAAAAAAGAAGACATTTCAAAGGAAATCAATGTGAATCAAAACCATACAATTTCTAGCTTTACTCCTGGGACAGCCGTAGGAAAGAAAAAAGAATGCATGCTGGATGTTACATGTAACATCAGCTTACCCATAAAGATGGCATCCTCTTAATAAAGAATGCATCCATAAAGGACACTTTCTCATTATAATCATATTTAAAGATGGAGGGCGATACATAGATTCGTAGCTCTGTAAACCAGTCAGTCTCCTTCAATAATTACCTTCTTAGGAGGCTCTTGTTTCTGAGTATAGATGTTCGTTTTGCCAAAGCCCTGGCCGAACTTGACCACTGCTCCGTCCACAATGAAGGTCACGGGGGCATTCTTGGGCTGGGACTGATAGAAGAGTGGCAGGCCACACCTGCAAAGAGCAGAGCCAATCTCTGGGAAGCTCACAAGCCAAATCCCCGAAACACTGACTCCCAAAGCGCGCTCAGACGCTGGGGAACAGTTTTGTTTGTGGCATAAACTAAGGATTCACTCCTTCCAGTGTTTCCCTAAACTACTTCGTAAGAATCACTGAGGAATCACTTTAACAAGTAAGAATTTGTTACAACTGCTGCTTGGATTCCCAGGTCCCTCCTTCCAAAGATCCTGATTCAGCAAATTGGGGAGCTGAGGCCTGGGAACCTGTCACTTTCCTCAGCATCCCAAGTGATTCTTATTGTTGGACAAGTTTGGGAAAGGCTGGCCCCTGCCGCTGTTTGCTTTCCAGTTAAAGCTGCTGCCATTCTGGGGCACCTGGCTGGCTCAGTTGGGAGAGCATGCGACTCCGGGTCACGGGGTTGTGAGTTCAAGCCCTACGTTGGGTGGAAAGATTAGTTAATAAATAAAAATTTTAAAATAATAAAAGTTTCCTAAAAATATGTATTTTTAAGAAAACTGCTGGGGTGCCTGGGTGGTGCATCCAACTCTTGGTTTTAGCTCAGGTCACGATCTCAGGGTTGTGGGATTGGGCCCCGCGTCAGGCTCTGCACTCAGCATGGAGTCTGCTTGGGTTCCCCCCCTCTCTCACACATAAATAGATACATCTTTAGGGGGAAAAAAAACTGCTGCCATTCTTCCAAGAAGTCTGGGTACCCAGTGTGGGGGTTTTGTCTGGTTTTGTTTGGGTTTTTGTAGTGTCGAGAGAAGTATAAAGACTCCACTGCAGTGGTTAGCAAACTACTCTGTGGAGTAATCGTCCTACTTTCTTTGGTCGGTCAGTTTTATTCTACTTTTTCAGCTACATGAAGTAGAGTCATAACACATGATAAAATGGGGGGCGCCTGGCTGGCTCAGTTGGTGGAGTGTGTGACTCTTGATCTTGGGGTTGTGACTCTGAGCCCCACGCTGGGTGCAGACATTACTTAAAAACCAAATCTTAAAAAAAAAGACATGAAATGAAGTTAACAATTCTAATGTGCCTGGGAACTAAAATGCCTTCTTAGCCGTTTCCATGCCTTGATTCTTCCAGCATGAGCCTTCTGAGAGCCGAGATGTAACTGCCGTGCCACCAACAAGATGAACCTTACTGTAGTTTAGTATTCTCACTATTAACGGCCTAAAGCTGGACATGTATACATAGCTTTAAAGAACAGTCTCTATAAAGTTCTTGGGTCTGTGGGCCCACAATAGGCTTTATAAATAAGTCTGGATTACATTATGCTATGTTCCATTTACCGTATGACCCAGCAATTCCACTCCAAGAGAAAACGCACGTCCCCACCAAAATTTATACTAGAACGTTCATAACAGCTTTATTCAGGATAGTCAAAACCCTTAGCAACTCAAATGCCCTTCTGCGGGTGAGGAGCAAAACTGGTGCCATGGATACTACTCAGCCACAAAGAGGAACAAACCAGTGATAAATCTAACACCTTGGCTGAAACCCAGAAGCACTGTGCTGAGTGAAAGAAAGCAAACATAAAAGATACATACTGTATGTAGCAGAACACACACTGTAGAATTTAGATAACACTTTTAGAAAAAGCAATAACATTTCTAGAAAAGGCAAAACCGTAGCTACAGAAGGCAGATCAGCGGCTCCGGTGCGGGGCGGGGGGGAGGGTAAAGAAGGGGACTGACTGCAAAGGGCACATGGGGGCCGGGAAATGGCCTGCATCGTGGCAGTGGTGATGTTATAGGACTGCATGCTTCTGTCGGGATTTCTCAAATTGTATGCTTAACACAGGCAAATATGGGGGGCGCCTGGATGGCTCCGTCAGCAGAGTGTGTGACAGTCTTGGGGTTGTGAGTTCAAGCCCGACAGTGGGCACAAGGATTAAAAAAAATGTGCCTTTTAAAAAAAGGGCACATTTTGTCATATATAAATTACATCTCTATTCAAAAATGATACTATGTTAAAAAAAAAAAACAACAAAACATTTCTGTGACCAACTGGTCAGAGATGTGACTTCGACTAGTCTGTCCGAGGAGCATATTGGTATTTGTGTAGTTGAAGTTCGAAGGCAGTTGGGATTATAAGGATAAATATACAACAGAATTGTATCCGCATAATTCTTTTCCGAACACATTATTGCCTCTACTTTCTTATGCTTGGAGAAACCCACGCGGTTAAATACTTACTTGGCACACTTCTTCCTGTACTGTCGTTCAATGCCTTCAGGCCTGTGCAGAAAACGGAATTAAAAAAAAAAAGAGATGAACAAATCTCATAAGCTACCGACCTCACTACCTCATCTCTTCAAATGCTAAAAAAGGGCCTTTCGAAAGTTTTCACTTCCTAGATGAACCGGCTAGTTAAACCTGTATTAATTTTAAACCATTCCGGCCTCCCACACACGTTTCCTGAGCCCCTAGGATGGGTCAGGCATCCCCCTGACACAGGAGGGGAGGAGCAGAAGCTACAGTCATAGCAGCGGCCAGGGTCAAGGGGGTAACAATAACAACAACAATAGTAGCACTAGCAACCACGTCTACACTGTGCTCAAGATCACACGGAGTAAGTCATTTGTGCCTTAGAGCAACGCTGTGAGGAGGCAGCTCCTATTACCATTCCCATTTTACAGATGAAGGCTCCCAAACACAAACCAATCACATGATTTGCCCCAGGTCAGAGTCCAGAAGCAGAATCCCAGGACCCTGGGACCATAACCTGAGCTGAAGGCAGACGCTTAATGACTGAGCCACCCAGGCGCCCCTCTTTGTTTGCTTAAAAATGTGTCCTCGTTAGAAAATATATACGTGACCCTTCCTTACCAAATGACAAAGAGGTGTCCCATTCTACATAAGGGCTGCACTGTATTCCTTTGTGTGGATGAACCAAAATGTCTTTTACCTGTTGGATAAATTCCTAGAAGCGTATCCACTTTTTTTTTTTTTTTAAGATTTTATGTATTTATTTGATATAGAGAGACAGTGAGAGAGGGAACACAAGCAGGGGGAGCGGAAGAGGGAGAAGCAGGCCTCCCGCCGAGCAGGGAGCCCGATGCGGGGCTCGATCCTAGGACCCTGGGATCATGACCTGAGCCAAAGGCAGACGCTCAACCGACTGAGCCACCCAGGAGCCCCGTGTATCCACTTTAAATTCTGATAAATACTGCCAAATTACTCTCTAGGGAAGTTGAACCAATTTACGTTCCCACCACCAAAGTGAGAGTTCCTGTTTCTCTCCAGTCTCACCAACACCGAACGTTATTAAATTGCACGACTGCCAATCTAGCACGTGAAAACTGTGCTCTCATAATTTGCATTTCCTTTTTTAAAGAGTGAAGTCAGGGGGCGCCTGGGTGGCTCAGTTGGTTAACTGACTGCCTTCGGCTCAGGTCATGATCCTGGAGTCCCGGGATCGAGTCCCGTATCGGGCTCCCTGCTCGGCGGGGAGCCTGCTTCTCCCTCTAACCCTCCCCGCTCTCATGTACTCTCTCTCTCTCTCTCTCATTCTCGCTCTCAAATAAATAAATAAATCTTTAAAAAAAGAGTGAAGTCAGGTATCTTTCCCATATTTTATAGGCATTTGTGTTTTCTCTTTTTGGGTGAACTGTCAGTTCGTATCTTTTGCCTACTGAGTTGTCTTTTTATTGTCTATTAAGACTTGCAAATGTTGACGGGCCTCGCAAATATTTCTTCCCCAGTTTGACATCTGTCTTTGACTGCCCCCGACCCCGGAATGTGGATATTTTAGATTTTTGTGCAGTCAAATCAACAGCATGTGTGCATGCGTGCACGCGTGTGGTATTCAGTTAGGCCTTCTCCATTCTAAATTCATACCTAACATACAAACTTTAACTGCTATTCTAGAATCTGCTTCCACTACTGTTTCACTCCAAATCATTCTTTAAACAGAGGCAAGAGTGGCTTCCTAAGACACCTAGAATAAAATCCAGCCTCCTTACCATGGCCTCCCAGGCACCAGCTGAGCACAAAATTGGGCCCCCGTCTCTCTCATAGATGCCCTCCCTCACTATGAACTAGCCACACCAGGCTTCTGTTCTTTGAACAAACAAGCGCTTTCCCACCTCAGACCTTTCACACACACGCTTCTCTCTCCCTGGAATGCTCTTCTCACTGCCTTTCCCCTTCTCATTTTCAGGGTTTCAGCCACCTTTTCAAAGAGGTTTTCCTGAGATTCTCTGTATGGGCCCTTTGTTTCATTCACAGGACTTCCCCTAACCATAATGACTTTATTTTTCTGTCATCCCACTAGACTGTAAGGTCCATGAGATCAGAGATTAACGGAGACCATGCCTGTCTGACCACTCTATCCCCAGAGCCGAGCAAAGTACTGGAAACAAAACAGACATGCAATAAACATTGGTTGAAAGAATTCTTTTAAGAATTCGGTTTAGTGAGGAAAATTACAATCATGGAGGTAAGTTCTTAAATGGGAGAAATGTGTACTGGGAACGCAGAGGTGGGAGCACCAAGTCTGTCTGAGGCAGTCATGGAAGGCTTCATGAGGAGGTGATTGAAAGCCAACAGTCCTGATAGAAAGTGGTATTTCAAGCAGTGGGAATACTATGTGCAAAGCCAAAACAGCACAGCATATTCAGGGAATTACATAGTCTAATGTTAGTAGGACTTTAAAAATCAAGAGTACTACTGGTCTGACAGACAGAAAACGATTTGTAAGATTATACTATGAATGACCATATGGCAACAAATTAGATAATCGAGATGAAATGGGCAAACTCCTAGAATAGAACAGAAACTACCAAAACTCACTGGAAAAGAAACAGAAAATCTGAATAGACTATTCCACGTAAAGAGATTTAATTAGTAATCAAAAAACTTTGCACAAAGAAAAGCCCAGGACGAGTGGCTTCACTGGTGAATTATACTAAAAGTTCAAAGAAGAATTAATACCAACGCTTCACAAACTTTTCAAAAGAGGAGGAAACACTTCCCAGCTCACTGAATGAAGCCAGTATTACCCTGATACCAAAACCAGACAAAAGCACAACAACAACAAATTAAAGATCAATATTGCTTAAGAATACACAGGCAAAACTCCTCGAAAAAACAAAAAATACTAACAATCTGAATCCAGTGGCATTTAAAAAAGATTATACATGACCAAGTGGAATTTATCCCAGGAATGCAAGACTGATGCAACATATAAAAAATTAATCAAAGCAAGACACCACAGTAATAGAACAAAAGAGAAAAAAAACACATGATCATCTTAACATCTCAACAGACACAAAAGAAAAGCATTTGACAAAATTCAAAACCCTTTTAATATTCTAGGAATAGAAGGGAACTTTCTCCACCTGATAAAGGGCATCTATGAAAAACCCACAGTTACTAACAGTTACCTAACAGTTACATAAACTAATATCATACTTAATGGTGAAAGACTGAAAGCTTTTTTCCTAGGATCAGGAACAAGACAAGGATACTCACCCTCAACACTTCTATTCAACATTGTATGAGGAGTTCTAGGAAGGGCAAGTAGGCAAGAAAAAGAAATAAAAGGCATCCAGATTGGAAGGGAAAAAGTAAAACCATCTCTATTTGTAGATGACATGATCTTACATATAGAAACCCTAAAGAACACACAAACATACACACAATTAGAACTAATAAATTTGGCAAGGTTGCAGGTTACATGATCCATATATAAAAATTAACGGTAGTCCTATATACTAAAAATGAACAATAAAGGGGCACCTGGGTGGCTCAGTCATTAAGCGTTTGCCTTCGGCTCAGGTCATGATCCCAGGGTCCTGGGATCGAGCCCCACATCGGGCTCCCTACTCTGCAGGAAGCCTGCTTCCCCCTCTCCCACTCCCCCTGCTTGTGTTCCCTCTCTTGCTGTCTCTCTCTCTGTCAAATAAATAAATAAAATCTTTAAAAAAATAAAAAATAGTTAAGAAAACAATTCCAGTTACAATAGCATCGAAAAGAATAAAATACTTAGGAAAAATATAACAAGATAAGTGCAAGACTTGTGCAATGAAAACTATAAAACATTACTGAAAGAAATTAAAGAACACCTAAGTAAATGGAATGACATCCCATGTTCGTGGACTGAAGACTTAACACTATTAAGATGGTAATACTCCCTAAATGAATCTACAGCTTCAACACAATCCCTATCAAAATCCGAGCTGGCTTTTTGCAGAAATTGACAAGTTGATCCTAAAATTCACATGGAATTGCAAGGAATCTAGAAAAGCCAAAACAATCTTGAAAAAGAACAAAGTTGGAGGACTCAACATTTGCTGATTTCAAAAACCACAAAAGCTACAATAATCAAGACAGGGTGGTACTGGCATAAAGATAGACAGATAGATCAGTGGAATGAAACTGAGAGTCCCAATAAACCCATACATACATGGTTAATTGATTTTTGACAAGGGTACCAGACCATTCAAAGGAGAAAGAACAGACTTTCAATAAATGGTACTGGGACAACTCGATATCCACATGTACAAGGATGAATTTATTAGCTCCTTACCTCACACCATCTAAAAAAATTAACTCAAAAAAAATTTAATTCAAAATGGTTGAAAGGCTTAAACCTAAGAACTAAAACTATAAAACTCTTAGAAGAAAATGTAGACATAAACCTTCAAGACCTTGAATTAGGCAATGGTTTCTTAGAGAACACTCCTACAGCACAAGCAAAGAAAAAAATAAACTGGACTTGATTAAATTAAAAACTTTTATGCTTCTAAGAATATCATCAAGAGAGTGAAAAGGCAATCCACAGAATGGGAGAAAACATTTGCAAATCATATATCTGGTTAGGGGCTTAGTATCCATAATATATGAATTCCTATGACTCAACAATTAAAAGACAAATACACCAATAGGCAAAGAATTTGAACAGACATTTCTCCAAAGAAGATATGCAAATAGCCAAAAGGTACATGAGAAGATGCTCAACATCATTAGCCAGCAGGGAAATGCAAATCAAAACCACAATGAGATACTATTTCATGCATACTAGGATGGCTATAATCAAAGAGACAGACAATAACAAATATTGGTGAGATACTGGAACTCTCATACATTACTGATGAGAATGCAACTGCTTTTGAAAATACTGTAACAGTTCTTCAAAAGGTTAAACATAGAATTACCATACGACCCAGCAATTCATCAGTATACACCCATGAGAACCAAAAACACGTTCACACAAAATCTTGTACACACGTTCACATTTACAACATTACCCGTAATAGTAAAGAAAAAAAAAAAAAGGAAACAGCCCAAATGCCCATCAACTGATGAACAGATAAAGAACCTGTGGTATGTCCATACAATGGAATGTCATTCAGCCACAAAAAAGAATAAAGTACTGAGTCATTCTACATCAAGGATGAACCTTGAAAACATGCTAAATGAAAGACAGCAGACACAAAAAGCTACAGTATTTATGGTTCCTTTTTAATGAGGTATCTAGAATAGGCAAATCCATAGGGACAGAAAGTAGATTAATGGTTGCCAGGGGCTGGGGGAGAAGGAAATGGGGAGTGACTATTATTAGGTACAAGGTTAGTTTTAGGGGGGTGATGAAAATGCTCTGGAATTGGTGATGACAGTTGCACAACCTTGTGAATATACTAAAACCACTGAACTGTACACTGTAAAATGGTGAGATTTATGATATATGACTTACCCCTCAATTCAAAATACGAAATCTCTGATGGTGGAGCTGAGGCATTAGGACTCTTCAAAAACTCCCCCAGATGGTCCTAACACAGCCAGGGTTGAGAGTCACTTCACAAAGGTGCATATGAAGAAGAGTAAAATTGCAGAGGAATAAATTATGAGCATCTTTAGCTACACTCGATAATGCCAAAGTGCTTTCCAAAGTCATTATAACTTGTTATGGTCCTTCTGGTACTGCAGAGACTCCTAGCTGCTCCTTGACAACACACAGGTATTATTTTCCCAGTTGAGGGATAAGGAAACTGGGGCCCAAAAAGGTTAAGTGAGTTGCTCAAAGTCAGAAAGTGGTGTTGCTCCACCATCTTTAACACCCCGCCTCTTCACTTACATCAAATGTGCAATGATTCACTACCATCATGCGACTAGGGCCCTAGCAATAGTTCTGGTTCCGTGTAACTTCTGGTTCCTACCAGGACTCTAAATTCAACCTCAGCCTGAAGGGAGAGATCCACCATACAACTGACTTCTAGAATCCTGGAGTCAGCCCATCTCATAAGCCTGAGATTTGAAAACACAGGATTTCAAGTAAAGAGGACTGTATTGTTTCTCAATGAGTTAATTTTCAAATATCAATGTCAAGGGGGATTCTGTCAAGTTTACAACAATTTATCTATTCTAACTATGTGCCAAGAATCAGGCAAGACGTACTAAGGGTTTTGGAAGTATAAGGCAGGATTCTTGCTCTCAAAAAGTTCGTGTAAGTGAGACAAGATCCTTAACTGGTATAAGAAAGTGATTAATATGAGCTAGATAACTGCAATAACTGACCTTCGTTTTCTATCCTACCCTAAATCTCTAGGATTCTGTGAGGGAGGGAAGGCCGAAAACAAAACATTCTTCCTGGTTGTGGCAGTCTCTAAGATGGCCCCCAATAATCCTTGCACCCTGCTATTGACACCCTGTATGGTCCCCTCCCAAAATGAAAAGGGCTGACCTGTAATACCAAGAGGACGCTGCAGAAATGATGGTGCGTGACTACTGAGTCTCAGTCATAAACCTTGCTCCCTCTTGGATTAGTCATGCTGTGGGAGGCCAGCTGCCACAACGCAGGGATATTCAAGCAGCCCTATGGAAGATCCTTGTGGTGAGGAACTGAGGTTAGCACTCAGCTGCCAACCACGTGAGTGAGCCACCTGGGAAGTGGAACCCCCGGCCCTAATTAAGACTTCAAATGACCATACCCATTATCGACCTCTTAACCAAGCCTCATGAAGAGATAGGAACCACCCAGCTAAACTGCTGGTGAATTCCTGACCCACAGAAACTATATATGATAAATGTTATTTTTTTTAAGATTTTATTTATTTGACAAAGAGAGACACAGCGAGAGCAGGAACACAAGCAGGGGGAGTGGGAGAGGGAGAAGCAGGCTTCCCGCGGAGCAGGGAGCCCGATGCGGGGCTCGACCAGGATCATGACCTGAGCCGAAGGCAGACGCTTAACGACTTAGACACCCAGGTACCCTGATAAATGTTATTTAAAAAAAAAAAATCAAGGGGCACCTGGCTGGCTCGGTCGGTAGAGCATGCAACTCTTGATCTCAGGGTCATAAGTTCAAGCCCCACAATGGGCGCAGAGCTTACTTAAAAAAAGAAAAAAAAAATCAAGGAGTACCAGGAGACAAGGATCATAGAGAGCCTTCAGGCTTCGATTTTACCCTGCTAACCATGATTTCTAAAATTGTACTCAACCATGACCCCTACATGAAACTAGATGGGGGGAGGGGGGTCCTTAATGGGTTGGGCTCGACTCTCCCCAGCCACAGTGGCTTCCTGCTTATTTATACTCCTGGACAAGCACTTCATTTGAAAAAGGATTCATTGTCTAGAAATGTTTGAAAAGCACTGCTGTAGGTGACAAAGAGTCCCTGAAAGATTTGAAGCAGGAGACTTATGTAATGTGCATTTGAGATCACTCAGACGGTAGACAACAGACTGGAGGAAAACAAAATGAAAGGCAAAAAGACCAGATAAGAGGCTACTTCAACAGCCCAAGCGATGGTAGGTACTGGAAAGATGGCATTGCAGCAGGGCTAAACAGGAGGCAACCACAAGAGAGACTGGAAGGTGGAGTCAACGGGGCATGGTGAATGACTCGACTGGTGTGTGCAGGGGATGGTGGGGTTGGGGATGGATGAGACAAAGGGAGGACTGGCTCGCAGATTCCGGCTCGGGCCACTGCACGAGTGGGGGTGTCACTGTAGGGGAGGAGGAGAAGGAAGGAATTGTATGTGGCTGATAGTTAGAGACCTGTCTGCAGGGGCTTCAACACAGTGGTTTGTTCTCCTGTAAAAGACATCCAGAAGAGGGGCGCCTGGGCGGCTCAGTCGGTTAAGCATCTGACTCTTGATTTTGGCTCAGGTCATGACCTCAGGGTCGTGAGATCAAGCCCCACATCAGGCTCCATCATGGAGCCTGCTTGGGACTCTCTCTCTCTCCCTCTACCCCTGCCCCCCACTGTCTCTCCCCCTCTTAAAAAAAAAAAAAAAAAAAAAGGTGGTTCATGGCAGTGACCAGGACCCAAGGACAGTGATGGCGAAAGCTCTGTAATTCTTGTGGCCTTTCCTTCCCGGTCCCAGGACGGCTGCCGGTGCTCCAATTATCATGTCCGTTTTCCCAAAAAGCAGGAAGGAATAAGACTAGAAGAGTAAAAAGGCCTTCCCTTGGACGCCTCATCCAAAAACTTTTATCCCTTTTACTTGGCAAAAGTGAAGTCACATTCAGAATCTTACAGGTTTGGGGGGGGGGGCACTGGACTATATACCCTAACTTTGCAGATGCCAGTATACAGGCAGATATAAAAGAGGAGTGTTCTGGTGGTGCTGGGTCAGCCCATCTGCAGTATTTCCTTATTAGAGAAATGATGAGTTTGGCCTCGGTCATGTTGGATCTGAGACAGAACATCAGGTGAAGAGGTAGAGTAGGCAGTTAGATATACAGTTCTGGGTACAGGAGAGAAATGTAGGCAGATCTAGATTTTGTGAGTCACCAGCACGTAAGTGTAACTGACGCCGTGAAAAGTTGTGAGAACGTCCTAGGACAGTATAAAGAGAGAGGGGGTAAGATCCAGGCCAGAGCCCAGGGGAATACCAACATTTAACAGGCAGTCCAGAAGACTGAGAAAGCCAAAGAAGTAGGAGAATCTCCAGAGCAGCTTCACAGAACTCAAGGAAGGAGAGCATCAAGGGAGGCAGGGTCAACAGAGAGACAGAAAAGCACTGGATTTGCAACAGTGGGACTGCTGGATGGGAAAGGGGGCCTGGGGAACAATAGTGTCAAAAAAGAGGCACTTTAGAACGGAAGGCTTGGAGGTGGACCGTGATGGGCTCCAGGGCATATGTACTTTTTTTTTTTTTAAGATTTTATTTATTTATTTGGCAGAGAGAGAGGGAACACAAGCAGGGGGAGCGGGAGAGGGAGAAGCAGGCTTCCCGCGGAGCAGAGCGTCCGATGCGGGGCTCGATCCCAGGACCCCGGGATCATGACCTGAGCGGAAGGCAGACGCTTAACGACTGAGCCACCCAGGCGCCCCTCTTTTTTTTTTTTTAAGTAGGCTCCATGCATGGAGCCCAACACGGGGCTCAAACTCACGGCCCTGAGACCAAGACCTGAGCTGAGATCAAGAGCCAGACACTCAACCGACAGAACCCCCCACACGCCCCTGGGATCCTGGGCATATGGTGGGCAGACTGCACGTGTTCCCCAACTGGTGCTCTCACACACAGCTGGCTAAGGAGGGAGAGCGGGCCGAAATGCCCCCAGGGGAGCACGCTAGAGTGGGCCACTGGACAGACTGCTCATGATTAGAGCAGGAACGACGTCAACCGGGGGGAGGGGTGGGGAGGGAAGTTTACCCTGCCTTGTTGAGAGAAGGCAGGGTAAACTCTGAGAACTCTCTGGCCCAACAGAGTCACTTGGCCAGAGGCCACGAACCTGGGCAATACCTGGCCCTAAGGCTAGGTCCCAAAGCTGGCTCACTTCCAGGAACAGGCTGGTTCGATGCCGGGGTTTGTACTTCAGACTAAAGCCACTCCGTTTTCTGGCCTCTAGGTGAGGGCGTCTGCCTTTTAGTGCCATGGGGCCTGCAGCCTGCTGTGTTCTTAGATCGGTTTTTGTATTAACTGAATAATACACATCCCTTTAATATACAGTAATACTATTATAATTACTATATGTAACTATGATATATATACATATATAATAAACATATCATAAATATCTTAGTGATCTTAAAGACACTCAGTTGGCAATTTTCTTTTTTTTAAAGATTTTATTTATTTATTTGAGAGAGAGCAAGTGAGCTCAAGCAGGGGGAGCGGCAGAGGGAAAGGGAGAAGCAGACTCCCCCGCTGAGCAGGGATCCCGATCTGGGGCTCGATCCCAGGACCCCAGGATCATGACCCGAGCTGAAGGCAGACGCTTAACAGACTGAGCCACCCAGGCAGTTGGCCACTTTCAAAATCAGAAAACTACATAAGGGTTAATGGAGGGAGAAAAAGCATAAGACAATGGGTTAGCTTTAGATGGGGCATCATACTTGACAACCTTCCTATTTACCATAATGGAGTATTTTCCCCATGTTTCCCGAAGGGCATTCCTTTGTAGATTTCAACAATTTTATAATCTGGTTCTATTATTGGCCTCGAGTTGTATCTTATATATAACCAATTTCCTCTTCAGCTGCACAATTCTAGAAGCCCAGCTGTCACAATGGTGCTCGAGGCCTGATATGCTATTGAATGTCACCTAGCGGTACTTCTTTTCATGACTGTGGGCTGACAACAGTTTGGTTTCTTAAATTAACATAGCAAGATGTCAGCCTGTCGCTTTTTCCAGCTCAACACTAGAATACAAGCTCCATACAGGCAGGGTTCTTTGCTTGTTGACTGGTTGTACGGGGTTGGATGGTATCCCTTAAAAAGTCATGTCCTTCCAGGAACCTCAGAATGTGACCTTATTTGGAAAGAGGGTCCTTGCAGATATAATTAGTTACAATGAGGTCATGTAGATGAGTAGAATGTGCCCTTAATCCAATGTGACTGGTGTCCCTATAAAAAGAAGGGAAGAAAAACAGAGACCGAGACACAGGGAGAAGGCCATGTGTTGATACAAAGACTGAAGTGTTGCATCTACAAGCCAAGAAATGCCAAGGATTACACGCCTGGGTGGCTCAGTTGGTTAAGCGTCTGCCTTCGGCTCAGGTCATGATCCCAGGATCCTGGGATCGAGCCCTGCATCGGGCTCCCTGCTCCACGGGAAGCCTGCTTCTTCCTCTCCCACTCCCCCTGCTTGTGTTCCCTCTCTCGCTGTGTCTCTGTCAAATAAATAAATAAAATCTTTAAAAATAAAATAAAATAAAAAATGCCAAGGATTGCTGGCAACCACCAGAAGCTAGGAAGGGCTGAGGAAGGATCCTCCTCCAAAACTTTCAGAGAGACCATGGCTCTGCCAACAGCTTCATTTCAGACTTCTAGCCTCCAGAAATGTGAGACAATTTCTGTTGCTTTGAGCCACCTAGTTAGCGGTACTTTGTTAGAGCAGCCCTAGCAAATAAATACACTGGCATATCACAGGCTTCTGCACAGGACCTGGCACAGAGCGGGAGCTCAGGAAATGAAATGTATGTGAAGGAACATCTGGACTTTTTAATTCCCTACAACTGACCTCTCTGTGGCCTGAGGCACCTGTTGATAACCACCCTCCCCAGACATGCGCACTTCCTGATACTCTCTCTTCCCGTTTTCCACATGGCCAGGTTCCAATTATTTTGTCTGCTTTTTAAATTCCCCAGGATTATATCTTCAGTCCTCTCTCTTCTTGCTCCACATTCCATGTAATGTTAGCCCTTCCCAGGTTTCAATTCCTTATCTCAACCAAGGACTCCCAAATCTCAAACAGATCCAACCATGTCACTCCCCTGCTTAAAAGAGAGAGATGGCACTTGCCGGCAGGTAAGGTCCAAACTTGCCTACTTCAGCATTTTACTCTGTCCCCACCTCAGGATGCACGAACCCCTTCCTGTAAAGTCACCTGGGCTACAGTCACCAAGGACCATTCGAAGTTCCCAAGCACACCATAAGTGCTCCTTTCAATGCTTCCATATTCCCTCCACCGGGATGCTCCTCAGCCCCCTCATCTCCTTGGTGAAATCCTAGTTCGAGGCCAAACACAAATGCCATCATCTTTTGGTGCCTTTCCTGACCACCTTTCAGGAGAATGACCCGCTCCCATCCGTTTTCCCATAGCTTTTGGCTCACCGCTTTAGGCATTTTATCCTATCACAACAGGTGGCCCGTTCCCCCACCGAGCTGTGGGCTCTGCAATGGTAAGGGCAGTACTTTATTCATCTCCACAGAGCCAGTCCCCAGCTTGGTGCCAGGCACATGGCACACTCCAAGACATCACAGGTTGAATGAACTCATTCTACTTGCCAAAAACCCAAATTACAGCTATCAAATGGCACATTATCACATCTCAGCAGCATTTCAACAAAGCACAGCAAAGGTATTGCTGCATTAACAGAAGTTAGACAGCTAACACAAATGTCAAAGTGTTGGGCCCATTAAGAACAACCTGTTTAGCACTAGATGGGGTACTCATATTCCTCAGAACCAGACTGAAACACAAGAAGGAAATAAATCCTAGCATCCACCTCTTACCTCCGAAGATACATGGTCTCCTCATCTTCCGTGTTACAAAACTTGTGGGCGTGTTTGGCAGCATCAATCACACGGGACCGATCCCGGGGCCTCATGGGCAATTTCTCTAACTGACAGTCTGAAGAAACGGAATAAGATTCGGTCACTAGCGCCACTGAAAAACACCCCGGGGCAATCACAAGTGTTCAGTGGGGCCCTTAGCCCTACAATGTTTTACTATAATTACTAAGGCTTATGGAAGCCTATTATTGAATTTCCCAACTGAAAATGACGTGGTGTCAGAAGATCTGGAGCTCTGTTACCATCTTGGCGATCTTTGGCAAATTACTTCCTTTTGTTTTTTTCTTTCCTTATTTGAAGGATAAGTAGATGACAATATCTCAAAAGTCCTTCCCAGCATGGCAAGTTTGCTGTGAGTGTTTCTGTGATCACAGTACACTTGGTTTGTGTTCTAATGCATGAGAATCAGACGAGACAATCAAGGGTCCTGAAACGCCTATGAGGAGGGCATTGGGAAGAGTGGTTAAGTGCTTAGAAAACGAGAGAAAAGAGGGTCAGTGCTGTGCTACATGTGGCGAGGAGTGTCAATCTGAAAACAATGAAAACATACAGGAAATAAACGAGGTGTAGTTAAAAAGCAGACGGAAACTGATATAATGCAAATGAAGTACCTAAAGGGTCACAGAGAAGTCAAGTGATCACAGTGAGTTGAGATTAATGGAGGAAGGGGCGGGGGAATTAGAGAGTACCAGGCAGTCTGCATGTTCATTAATCTTCACAATGACCTGCTGGAGTAGACATTTTGTATTCCTAGTTTAGAAATGAGGGAATTGAGGCTTACAAAAGGCAAGAGACTTGCCACACATTTACTAAGAGGGAGAACAAGAATTCAGACTCAACTCTAGGTGATTAAAAGAGAACTCATTTATACAACAAAGATTCGAGGGCTCTCTATGCACCAGGCGCAGTTCAAACATGGTGCTGGGGATTCAGCAAAGGACAAAGCAGAGTCCCTGCCTGCCCTGATGAAGTTTACATTCTAGTGGAAGAGGCAGAAAATTTAAAAATAAGAATCATATAACATGACCTTGGATAATGATAAGTGCTAATAAAAAAAATTAGCAGGATATTAAGAGGATGGACAGTGATCTCAGATAGTGGGGCAAGTGCTACCAAGAAAAATCAGGCAGGGTAAGGGGACAAAGTGTAACAAGGGTGCCATTTTAGATAGTCAGGGAAGAGTTTTCTAAGGAAGGGATATTTCAGCAGAGACCTGGATGAAATAAGAAAGCACCAAGGGAAGAGGGTTCGAGGCAGGAAAAAACAGCAACCCCAAAGGCCCTGGGAGCAAAACATTTTGACATGATAAAGAAAAATCAAGAAGGCTTCTGTAGAAGGAGTGCAGTGAGCCAGGGGAAGAGTGTTAGGAGATGAAGTCCAAGAGGTAGCTGAGGATCTGAACATGCAGGGTCTAGGTACAGACTTTGGTTTTACTCTTGGTTTTACATGAAAACACCAGTTTGGAACAGGACTCTGGTTGCTGTGCAGAAAACAGACCACTGGAGACAAGGAGTGGAGAGTAAGAGGCTGTGGCAATTCCAGATGAGGGATGATGGTGGCTTGGACTAGAGTGGCAGAAATGGAAGTGCTAAGAAGTAGTCAGATTCTGGAAAGATTTTAAAGTACTGGCAGAATGTGTTGATGGACTGGATGGGTGTAAAGTAAGGGAAAGAAAAGTCAAGATTGATTCTGAGATTCTGGGTGAAGAGTGCTACCACTGACTGCACAAGGGTGGAACAGTGGAGAGCAGGAAGTAGGGGATCATGAAGTCGATTTGAACAGGATTGTTTTGAGAGACCCATCAGACATCCAAGTGGAGACAGGGAATAAGCAGCTGGAGTTTGAAGGGAAGTGTAGGTTAAAGATGAACATTTGGGAGGCATCAGCATGCAAATGTATATAAAGCTTGGGAATGGCTGTGGTCACTGAGCGAGTGAGTACAAATTGAGAACAGGTGAGAGAACTGAGCCCTAGGGGCTTGCAGTGCCTAAAAATCGGGGTCAGAGAAGGAGCTAGACACTGAGGAGGGGCAAAATCAAGGGTGGAGGAAAATCCGGACATTGTGGAGTCTTGGAAGCAAATGAAAAAAAAAGTGTTTTAAGAAGGATGGAATCATCATCTCTGTCAAATGACACCGATGAGGACTAAAAGGAGCATTGATAACTGACCACTGGGACCACTAACAGGTTCAGTTATTGACCTTGACATGAGATGGTGAGGTGGGAAAAGAAGTCTGCCCGAAGTGAGGTCAACAGGCAATGTGACGTAAGGATGCACCGACAGGCAATATAAGCAACTCTTTTTAGAAGTTCTGCTATAAAGGAAGCAAAGAAATGGGGTTACAGCTGGAAGAGAACGTAGGATCAAGGGAACGTTTTATTCTCGTTTGAGAGCTATGACAGCATCCTAGTATGCAGCAAAAAGCTTACAAAGTTTCTAGAGGCGGAGTGGGAGGAAGGGGAGATAAACAGTTTATTTTTTCTGAAGGAGGAATTTAGTTTTGAGCGAAGCCTGGATACACTCAAGGTTAAACAGAAAAGCTGCCCTGGAGTGGGGCAGGGAGGCATCAGCGTGGAGCAGGAAAGCCCACCAATCTTCGAAGAGACGCGCCTCCCAGATCACAGCCAGAGAAAATCCGCCCTCGAGAACCCGAAGTTTCGCCTCTTGCAGATGCCCTCCGGTTCCCGACTACTCACCCAGCACCAGGACCATCTGGCCACACAAACAGTAGTAGACGTGGAGGGGCTTCTCGCCGTCGTCATACTCCTCCCGATCCCGGGTGTCGGAGCAGACTACCGACCGAGACACTACTTTAGGCATCGTTCGCAGGAGCAACCCGAAAACGCTCCGCCAAAACTAAGGGTCGCGCAGAAATGACGTCACAGACGGGCGTTGAGCCTTTTCCCAGCCGCAACGCTGGTCACGTGTCAGTAGCGTTCCTGTGGACTTCCGGGCCGGTCCATTAGGCCCGAATGCGCGGGGGCATCCTGAGCCTTCAGAACCTCCTTTGCTTTGGACTGAGTTAGCTGGAACTGCTTTACTTGGGACGCTCTTGATACTATTTAAATTATTCATGTATGTTTCTGTACACGTAGGTACATGCAGAGACATAAAACCAGTTATAACGAAGAATTATATTTACACATTAAGGGCATAATACAGGTTTTAGGTGTGCCTCTAAATTATGATTTTGATTTTAATGGCTGTATTCAGAATGAGTACCTAATGAAGTAGAGGTATCTTTTTTAACTTGAGATATAATTTATATGACATAAAATTCACCCTTAAAAAGTGTATTATGCGGTGGTTTTTAGTATATTCACAAAGTTGGGCAACCATCACCACTATCTAATTCCAGAACATTTTCATCGTCCCATATAATTAGCAGTCACTCCCCACTTCTTCCCAGCACCTGGCAACCACGAATCTACTTTCTGTCCCTAGGGATTTGCCTCTTCTGGACATTTCATATGAAAGGAATTAAACAGCGTGTGGCTGTTGGTGTCGGGCTTCTTAGCGTAATGTTTTCAAGGTTCATCCATGTTTTAGCGTGAACGGGTAAAAATTAGTAATGAATCCGTAAAAAGGAACTTCATTCTTTTTCATGGCTGAATATCCTGTCTATGGCTATCCCACATTCTGTTTATTCATGAGTTAATGGACATTTGGGTTTTTCCCACTTTTTGGATATAATGATTAATGCTACTGTGAACGTCTGTGTACAAGTTTTTGTTAGAACGTATGTTTTTAGTTCTCTTCGTTGTATACTTAGGAGTGGAACTGTTGGGCTATCTAGTGACTTTATGTTTCACCTTTTGAGGAACTGCCAAGAGTATTTTCCAAAGCAATTTTACCATTTTACATCCCCATCAGACTATATATGGAGGAGGGGGTCTGATTTCTTCAAAACCTCACCAATAATTATTTTTGTCTGTCTTTTTGATCATAACCATCCTGGTGGGTGTGAAGTGATATCTCATTTGAGAGCTATGACAGCATCCTAGTACGCAGCAAAAAGGTTACAAAGTTTCTAGAGGCGGAGTGGGAGGAGTGGTTTTGATTTTCCTCTCCCTGGAGGCTAATGTTGAGCACTTTTTCACCTGCTGTTTGGTTATTTATGTATCTTCTTTGGAAGAAACTGAACATACTGAAACTCTCCCAGGACCCTCTTTGTGGAAGACAAGAGCCTGGAACAATCCAGAATAAGGACATTGAAACAGTTTACATTGGCTAACTTCAAAAATCCAAATGAAGACGCCAAAATAGTGGATTTTTAACAGAGAACTTAGTGAAGGCTGCAGGAGCTTGTGTCTAGAAATTGACAGTTTGGCTGGAGGAAGTGTAGTGTTCAAGACACACAGGATGTAAACCAAGGGGAATTTAAAGCCATCTGCTAGACTTCAAATGAACATGAACTAAATAAAATATACAAGAAATGTGGTATATATATATATATATATATATATATATATATATATACACAATGGAATATTACTCAAGCATAAAAAAGGAGATCTTGTCATTTGCAACAGCATGCATGGACCTGGAGGGTATGATGCTAAGTGAAATAAGTCAAAAAAGACAAATACCACATGATTTGACTTATATGTGGAATTGAAAATACAAAACAAAGAAAAAGCAGAATCAGACTTATAAATACAGAGAACAAACAGTTGCCAGATGGAAGGGGGTGGAAGAATGGGCAAAATGGGCGAAGGGGAGTAGGAGATACAGACTTCCAGTTACGGAATGAAGAAGTCATGGAAATAAAAGG
This sequence comes from Callorhinus ursinus, assembly GCF_003265705.2. Classification (NCBI taxonomy): domain Eukaryota; kingdom Metazoa; phylum Chordata; class Mammalia; order Carnivora; family Otariidae; genus Callorhinus; species Callorhinus ursinus. The sequence goes on along the minus strand of NW_027397095.1, from coordinate 14,137,369 downwards.
TAGAGCATAAGGAATATAGTCAATGGCATTGTGTTAGTATTTCATGATAAAGGATGGGAGCTACACTTGTGGTGAGCATAGCATAATGTATACAGCAGTTGAATCACTATGTTGTACACTTGAAACGAATGTAATATCGCGTGTCAAATATAATCAAATTTTTAAAAATCAATTCAGATCTTAAGGAATCACAGTGTTTGTTCCTTAGGTCTTACTTAAATGTCATCTCTATGATTTCATGTTATTCAGTATTTATTGATCTTCTGTGTGTTAGGCACTGCACTATATACTAGTTGTGTAATGATCAACTATAAATAATCTCACCCCCTCATGTGCCTTAGTCTGGTGCAGGGGTGAGTAAACTTTTTCTGTAAAGGGCTCAAGAGTAAATATTTTAGGCTTTCAGGGCCAAGAAGCAAAATCAAGAAAATTATGTAGACCTATGTAACAAGAGAGAAAACAAATTTCCACAAGTGTTTTATTGATGAAATTCAAAATATAATAGTAATTATATCTTTGTAATATAGGTCTGCTAATGAGAAGAATAGCATTCTTTTATGGAGGGGGACAATATTTCACTTAATTAGGGTTCAAAGTGAGTGTTCTCTACCATCAGAATCATTTGCAATCTCAATACACCCTTACAGGTTTTTAAATTGCTTCATATCTGGTCAAACTGAGATTTTTAAGAACCTCATTTTTCATTTGTAATAAAAGTTTACAACTTTTTTCAAGAGTCAACAAAATGAAAGCACCTGTTAATAAAGGTCTCTTTTAAAAGATTTATTCATTTATTTTTAGAGAGGTGGGAGAGGCAGAGGGAGAGGGAGAGAGAGTCTTAAAAGCAGGCTCTGTGCTGAGCGTGGAACCCAACACAGGGCTTGATGTCATGACACTGAGATCATGACCTGAACCGAAACTAAGAGTCAGACGCTTAACCGGTTGTGCCGCCAGCACCTGTTAATAAAGGTCTTAATGAAATAAATCAGTTGCAAATATTCATCTGTTAATACTTATCTGTAATGAGATTTTACATATTTCATCTTTGAAAAAAAAATTGTAACACAGCTAAGTACTGCCAAATACTGATACCAAATACCTGATTTTAATTGAGCATATTTATCTTTTAGAAGGCATTTTTGAAACTCAATTAGATTCTTCTCCTGGTATTTGCCTTTTAGCATGTCATTGCATACAGAATAATCACTTCCAATTAAAATTTAGGTGGAAGCTCCTGAAATGCACAGTGAAACTGATTTGTCTAAAATATTTTATTCATTTATTTGACAGAGAGGGAGAGTGGGGGGAGCACAAGCAGGGGGAGTGGGAGTGGAAGAGAGAGAGAAGCAGGCTCCCCGTCTAGCAGGGAGCCTGATTCCGGGGCTTGATGCCGGGACCCTGGGATCATGACCTGAGCCGAAGGCAGACGCTTAACTGACTGAACCACCCAGGCGCCCCCAGTGAAATTGATTTTTAAATATAGAAATTTCTTTTGCATTTTGCATTAATTTCCAAAAAACACCACTGGAATTGTAATTTGAGCCCAGAAAAGATATTCATTGCAAATTGGTGTGGGAATGCAAATCTTGATTTTTGTTTTCATTTTTGACAGCACAGGAAGAGATTAAAGTAATGACATTACTTGCAATTCAAACAATGTTAGTTGTCATTGACTTCACTGAAATGTAAGTTTCACACATAAGCAGTGTTTTGCCTTGTAATTTTAGTTTAAATGCATTAAGTAACATTAAGTCTACAGCAAAAGTTAATTTAAAAAACCATCCAGCGTTCGAGCTGGAGTTGGACACCAGCAGCGCTATGCTTTGCTGCCCGTGGGTCCCCGACCTACTCTCCTCGTTGTGTACCTGGACCGGCCAGCCGGGAGCTCCCCGGGCGTCCTCTGTGTGGCCACGAGATAATGATGCTGCTTGAGCTGAACAATTAAGTGTTCTAAAGTCAAAATCGTGAGATTAATAATGGCAAGAAAATCTTCGCTTTTTAAAGTAATTCTCCTTGGAGATGGTGGAGTTGGGAAGAGCTCTCTAATGAACAGATATGTGACCAATTAAGTTTGATACCCAGCTCTTCCATACAATAGGTGTGGAATTTTTAAATAAAGATTTGGAGGTGGATGGACATTTTGTTCCCATGCAGATTTAGGACACGGCCGGTCGAGAGCGATTCAGAAGCCTGAGGACGCCATTTTACAGAGGTTCTGACTGTTGCCTGCTCACTTTTAGTGTCGATGATTCTTAGAGCTTCCAGAACTTGAGTAACTGGAAGAAAGAATTCATATATTACGCAGATGTGAAAGAGCCCAAAAATTTTCCTTTCGTGATTTTGGGCAACAAGATTGACATAAATGAACGTCAAGTGTCTACAGAAGAAGCCCAAGCCTGGTGCAGGGACAATGGCGACTATCCTTACTTTGAAACAAATGCAAAAGATGCCACAAATGTCGCAGCAGCCTTTGAGGAAGCAGTTCGAAGAGTGCTTGCTACTGAGGATAGGTCAGATCACCTGATTCAGACAGACACAGTCAGTCTGCACCGAAAGCCCAAGCCTAGCTCATCTTGCTGTTGATCGTCAGAGAGGTTGCCTGTGCGATCTAACCAACTTACACACATTCACTGAAACAAAACACGGTGGAGAAGAGAATTAGCATTTGCAGCAATGGATCATCTACTCATAAAATTAAACTAACCATAATGCTGCTTTGTTAGTGGGTGGGAGAAGAGACACATCCACTCATGGAAGAATCAATTTACTCAGTAGTGGCACCTTACATTTATAAATTGTAATGGTTGTCTAATAACATTTAATTTAAATATGTATGTTACAGAGCTAATAAATGAGATGATCAATACTTTAATTATAATTAAAACAAAACACTTGAATATTCTGGAAGTTATTGTTTGTTTTTCCTGGGAAAATGGAGAACTACTTTTTATATGTGTATATTTTTATGTAATTAGCATTCAGTTCCTGGTTGAGGGGGAAAAAATTCCCTAAAGCAATAATGTTAAATAATAAAGATTAAAACCTAAAAAAAATAAAAATAAAAAACCATCCAGCATTCAATAATAGTGGTTGCAGGTGGTTCTTCTCATTCAGAAAACTTTCAATCTCAGCCCTAAGCTTAAAAAAAATTTTTTTTAACTCAGAAAAACTTCGCCACTGCTAAGCTATTGAACTGCTGTTGGTTAGGCAAGTCAAAATCTTCAGCTTCTATTTCTGACTAAAATTTATGTAACTGACAGTGGTTTAGTCCATGAGTAAATGAAGTGTTGACACTAATAGTTGAAATACACAAGATAGACTCAAATATGTTCCTGCAAAATACCTGCAGTTTAATAACACAATGAATAACCAGAGGATTTAAACAATTCACATTCTCACAAGCTTTGTACAATTGTCCAACTAAGCTTTGTTCTGCTCCATACATATTTGTAACACATCTTAGCAGAGTCTACTTCAGGTTGTACTGAATTAGTATTTTCTTGACTTCTTTGAAAATATTCTCATCTGGGGCACCTGGGTGGCTTGGTCCATTGAGCATCTGCCTTCAGCTCAGGTCATGATCCCAGAATCCTAGGATCAAGTCCTACCTCAGGCTCCCTGGTCAGTGGGGAGTCAGCTTCTCCCCCTACTCGTGTGCTCTCTCTCAATCTCTCTCTCTCTCTCTCTCTCCCCTCTCAAATGAATAAATAAGGGTTAGGGTTAGAAGATTTTATTTATGTATTTGAGAGGGGGAGAGAAAGAGAGAGAGAGAGAGCATGAGCAGGAGGAGGTGCAGAGGGAGAGGAAGAAGCAGACTTCCTGCTGAGCAGGGAGCCAGACGTGGAACTCGATCCCAGGACCCTGAGATCATGACCTGAGCCGAAGACAGACGCTTAACAGACTGAGCCACCCAGACGCCCCAAAATAAATAAAATCTTAAAAAAAAAAAAGAAAGAAAATATTCTCATCTGAGTTATGCCACATAGGCCAACTCAGCATTGGCTCTTTGAGTAAAGTACAACAACTGAGCAGTATTGGTAACATCTGTCACCTCACTGAGAGCCGAGGAAAATCACTTGAAGTCATTTTCCCTGTTTTTTTTAAAAGATTTATTTATTTATTTGAGAAAGGCAGGAGGGGCAGAGAGAAACTTAAGCAGACTCTGCGCTGAGCACAGAGCCAGACGCGGGCCTCGATCTCACCATCCTGAGATCAGGGCCTGAGCTGAAACCGAGAGTCAGTCAGCTCAACCAGCTGCGCCACCCAGGTGCCCTTGCCCTGTTTTTTTAATGACTGTTGGTGTCACTTCCAACGTCCTCAACTCTTTGAGCCACTATTCTCCCTGAAAGGCTAATAGTCTTTGAAAAGTTTATTTTCCCTGGACACATTTCTTTGGCTTCAGCAATCAAACACGATTTAATTAACTCATCATCAGTAAATGGCTTTCCTTGCTTGGCTAACAAATGAGCCACTCAGAAAATTACTGTGGCTGCAGCCTCATTTTCATTTTTTTTTAATTTTTGTGACGAATTTTGCTATGATAAGATATTCCATTTTAAACTTTCTAGTTTTCCTAATCACTGCTTTCCTGGGAGTCAGGAACATTGCAATGAGTGATTATTTCGGTGATGTTGTTGCATACTGTATTTCTTTTAGCAACACTACAGGGTCATTGTGTAATAAACACAGTGCTTTGACATCTAATGTGATAACCAAGTAATCTACGTTCACTGTGCCTTAAAAGCATGACATTCGAAACTCCCTTTGTTTTCTTTTTTTTTTTTTACATGATAGGTATGCACATGTAATTAAAAAAAAAACGAAATGCCATAATCTGGGGATACACGTGGCATTCAAAATGCGGTCGAGTTATAACCGCGTCACTGCGCTGTATGGTACACCCACCAACAGCGTGTAGTGATGACCGCACCACATACAGTCTCTGTCACAGCTCCTCAACTCTGCTCCTGGAGCACAAAAACGGCCACGGACAATACATGATCGAAATAGCATGGCTGGGGGCACCTGGGTGGCTCAGTCGGTGAAGCGTCTGCCTTCGGCTCAGGTCATGATCCCGGGGTCCTGGGATCGAGCCCTGCATTGGGCTCCCTGCTCGGCGGGGAGCCTGCTTCTCCCTCTCCCACTCCCCCTGCTTGTGGTCCCTCTCTCGCTGTGTCTCTCTCTGTCAAATAAATAAATAAAATCTTAAAAAAAAAAAGAAAAGAAATAGCATGGCTGTATCCCAATGAAACTTTATTTATGGACGTGGAAAATCTGAATTTCGTATTATCCTCACGGGTCCTGAAATATTAAATATTCTTTTGATTTCTGCAACCATTTAAAAATACAGAAAATTACTTTGGGTTTACAGGCCCTAAGGGGAAAAGATGGTGGGCTGGATTTGGTTGTAGCTTGCTGGTGGATGTGGCCAGTTTGATTGAATTCCTACACCCCACGTTGAAACCATATGTATTCGTTTTCTGTTGCAGCTGTAACGCACGACCACAGACTTAGTGGCTTTAAGAAAACGAAAACGTATTATCTTATGGTTCTGGAGATCCGAAGTCCAAAATCAATCTCACTGGCTGAAAGTCAAGATGTCAGCAGGGCTGGTTGCTCCTAGAAGCTCCAGGGGAAAACCCATTTTTGCCTCATGCAGCGTCTAGAAGCTACCGGCATCCCTTGGCTCCTTGGCTGGCGGCTGTATTGCTCCAATTCCATGGTCACATGACCTTCTCTCTGAATTCAGACTTTCTTCCCTCTTATAAGGACTCATGTGATTACATCAGGCCCACTGGTTTATCCTGGATAATCTCCCGATCTCAAGATTCTTAATTTAACTACATCTGCAAAGTCCCTTTTGCCATATAAGGTAACGTATCCACAAATTCCAGAGATGAGGATGAGAAGGTCCTGGGGTAGAGGTGCATGATTCAGCCTACTACGCCACGCCTTTGTTTTTGACTCTGCAACTTAGCAGGTAGTGAAAGTCTATGTTCATGGCCCTAATGTTCCCGTTTCTCTACACTTCACTATTTCTCTCTCCGCTCTCTCCCTCTCCTTATGTCCTTAGGGTCTAGAGATGGACAGCATACTACTACTGTCACTGCCAAGAATACACATTGTGACAACTGTTGTTTCCTATAAGCAATTTTCTTGACTTGTCTTCTGAGGCTATTGGAGTCAAGAAAGACCCTGTGGTTTTATATTCTGTTGTTTCCTGGTTGCCATTTGTACTAAATGTTAGTGATAGAAGTGGGAACCATAGGAAAATAAAATTCCTTACCTTCTCTGGCTAACAGAAATACAAACTCACAGCCTCATAAGGCAGGAAATGACAGTTTATTCAGTCTCTCTCTCCCCGACCCAAAATAGTTCAGGAGAATCACAATCCAGTCTGCATTTTGAAAGCCTCATGAACAAAATCCCACAATTTCCCTAGTTATATATTCCCGTACCTCACAGTCCTCCCTTTTAGGAAAATTCTCAAGTCCTTGCCTGGGGATGGTTTGGAACTTTTTATCTTCCCGGCAGCTGCATCGCTAACACACTTTTCTTTCCAACGAAAAGGACTTCTATTCTGGACCCCTGCTTTTGGGGAGGGGAGTGGTGCTTGGCTGTGAAGAGGGTATTTCTTCAAGATGTCAGGGTGAGGGGTGCCTGGGTGGCTCAGGCGGTTAAGCGTCTGCCTTCGGCTCAGGTCATGATCCCGGGGTCCTAGGATCGAGCCCCCCCCCATCGGGCTCTCTGCTTAGGGGGAAGTCTGCTTCTCCCTCTCCCTCTGCCTGCCTGCTCTGCCTACTTGTGCTCTCTCTCTCTCTCTCTCTCTCTCTCTCTCTGTCAAATAAATAAATAAATAAAATCTTTAAAAAAAAAGATGTCAAGGTGAAAAGGGGATGGAAGGAATGCTTGGCCAACTATGCTATAGTTAGCATGTTCTAGCCTGATAATCATCTGTGCTAGAGAACGATCTTCCGTGTTGCTGCTTTGCTATGACAACGCTGTTTCTGGTGAGGAATGTGGGGGCACAGTATTTCTGCAGTGGGATTCCACCGTGCAGTCAGGGCCTGCCCTCCCCCATCCCCTGATGCCACGGGGCTTCCCAAACTGCTGTGGTTCGTGTCCCCGAGGTTTCTTGATTAGACAGTCAGAGAGCTACTCATGAGCTAGGGCAAAGGAATTTCAGAAAATAAACAAGCCCACAACAAACCCAGCTACATCTCTGGCTTTCAGTGAGTTTCAGATTTTTCTATCCAGCGGCGGGAGCCTCCCCTCCCAGCCCCTTCCCTGCTCTCCAGTACAGTATAGGCAGCTTCTCAGCCCCTATGCAAGCTAGACCTGGAAAACCTCTAAAAGCCGCCTATCAAGCCTAAAGCCCTCATCCTTGCGTCTGAGGGCATCTAACCAACTTCTGTCCCGCTCACTTTTCCAAGCAGGGGTCTCATCATCCCCCATTAGCCCCGCTAGTCTGTCCAGTATCCCCAGAACATTCTTGAGCTCCACGTGCTCCTTCATGCTGTTGCGCTCATAGAAACTGCTTGACTTCTCTCCCGGGGAAGTCTCTCCCTGCTGTCGCTTCTGTTGAAACAAAACTGAAACAGACCCATTCCAGGAAGCTCGTTCTAACCCCCACCAGACTGAGGGTTTCCCCTGCTGTGCGGTCCCTCCGCATTTGTAGATTCACACGCTTCTGCTATGTTTCTTGGTGCTGCTCTGGCAGGCAGAGTTCAAAGATCCCTGGCCATGGATGTACACACACCTTCTCCCAGTTATTCAAATGCTAATCTAGGTTCTGCTGTGAGGGAATTTTGCAGATGTGATTAAGGTCCCAGATCAGATGATACTGGGGGGGGGGGAGCTTATTAGATAAGCCCTTAAAGTGAACTGGGCTCTTCCTGAAGAAAGATTCCAAGTGTGAGGGGAATTTCATGGGAGAGAAGTTCTCAGGTGCTGGCTTGAAAATGGAGCAGGCCACGTGGCAAGGAATGTGGGTGACCTCTAAGAGCTGCGAATGGCCCCTGGCTGGCAGCCAGTGAGCAAATGGGGGCCTCAGTCCTTATAACTGCAAGGCATTGAACTTGGCCAACAGCTTGTGGTGATCTGTTAAGTAGCAGTTGAAAACAAATGCACTTGCTTTTGTAGCTTACATGTGTATTAGAAGACTGCCAGTTACCAGATGAGAGGAAAAGGAGATTTTTAAACTTATTTTTGTACCCCCTGCCCACCACAGTCACAGTGTGATGCTATTAGGGAGACTTGCCTTAGCTCCTGATATGTTGGTGTCAATGGGAAATAAAAATCCTTTCCCATGAAAGTACCTGTATTTAAGCAGCAGCTGGAATCACGACCATCGTCAAGTGTCTCCCGCCTCCCACCTTAGAAACAAATTTCTGCACATCTGATATCTTACGGACATCTTTGCTCGGATTTCTCACCAGTCCCATGCACTCAGTAAGTCACTGCACTCAGTAAGTCCCCAAACTGCCCCCCTCCCCACTCTGTTCCTGAGTTCTGTCCGTGGCACCTTCAAAGCCCCAGTTATCTTGGGGCTTAGAACTCCAGCCATTGTTGACTCCTTCCTCTCTCCTGCCTCCAAGTTCAATGTGTTGCTGAGTCCCCTCCATTCATCCCGTCCCCTCCGATTTTGTTGTCACTGCCTGGTTCAGTATTTCTCACCTAGACTACTTCAAGTGTCTCCTAGCTGCTCTCCTGGGACCCGCATCTCTGACTAGCCCGACTCTAATTATGCACAGCCACCTTCCAAGGAACCCATTAGCTTGACGTTCAAAACTCTCCATGACTTAACCCAAACTTACCTTTCTCATATTTTCCAAAAATTCTTGAAATGAGTGTTTTGCCTACCTTCTAAGTTATTTGGAGTTGACCTTTACAAATTATTCTTTAAAACTGTTATTGCTTTTGCAGGTCCACATACTAACTGTGACTCTTCTCTGCAACCTGCAGCTTTTTCACGTGCGTCTTCCCGTTACTTTCACTTCAGACTCTCTGCCCTTGCAATTCTCCGCAGTCGGATATTCTCATACCTTGGACTCTTCCGAATATATAGTAGCCGCTTGGCTTGTTGAACTGCCAAGGGGAAATGTGGTTCCAGAGCCAAATTGTGAGTGCCCAGAGCTAAAACCTTATTGTGCCTGCCTTAAGCTCTCATTCCCTCCCCCAGGACACACACCACCATTTTATCCTGCTTGGGGGTGATCATTGGCCTAAACATTGGGACCGGAATCCCGCACGTTCATCTCATAGACGAGGGACCCACAGCTCCCTGTCATAGCCGAAGCCGATTTATTCTTTCGATTTTCAGTGATTTGAACCAGTCACACACCCTCCTCCCCAGCCTCCCGGGTCCCTAGAGTTCCCGCTTTCCGAGAACCAGATTTCCCTCCCCCCACTGTCTCCTCCCTTCTACTTAGGGACTTCCATCCTTCTCCTCTGCCCCTCCCCCGGCCCCCCGCCGCCCCCGGCCACAGTGCGCACAGTTATAAGTGATCTAATCAAAAAAAAAAAAAAAAAAAAGAAAAAGAAAACAGAAAAAAGCTTCCCAGGGTTCGTCCGAGCCTGGGCAGGTGGAGACGGACCCCATTCCACCACTAATTCCTAGTGAATTACAGGCTTCCGCTCGGCAGGCAGCATGCCTCCCACTCCCGCACCAGCCGGGCGCTCCCCGCCTCCCGCTGGGGTTTAATGACCTAAGCAACTTTCCCGGCCACCCCCCCCGCCCTGTCTTGGTACGGCCTGTCCGGCGTTCGGCGTTCCACCCCCCCCCTCTCCTTCCAGGTTGGTTCAGCCCCCGTCTACTCCGGGGTGGTGCTTAGCCGGCGCCAGACCGACCCTCGACTTCGGAGGGGCAGTGCCGTTCCTCTGGGCGCTTCCTCGGCGGCCGCTTCGGCTCCTTCAGCCTCCTCGGCCTCCTCGGCCTCCTCAGCCTCCGCCGGGACCCGAGACCTCGGTGTATGCCCCACCCCTGACCCCGCTAGAGATATGTCCACCCCGGCTCGGCGGCGCCTCATGAGGGACTTCAAGAGGTAAGGCGACGGGGGACCGCCGAGGCCGGGGGGCTGCCAGGCGGGGCACAGGGCGGGTCCCGAGGCGGGCCGGGTGCGGTGCGGGGCGCGGGGCGCGGGGCGGGGGGGGGGGGCGCTGGCCGGCCCGGAGCGGACGCGAGTGCCGGATTGCGGAGCCCCTGTTTCCCTGAAGGTTGCAGGAGGATCCTCCAGCTGGAGTCAGCGGGGCTCCGTCCGAGAACAACATAATGGTTTGGAACGCGGTCATTTTCGGGTGAGTGTGCGTTCCGGGAGGTGGCGAGAGGTGGGGGACTCGGGCCGGCCGAGCCTGCCGTCGGGGACCGGCCCCCGGCGAGGACGGAGAGGGAGAGGGAGAGGGGGAATGTTTGGGTCCGGCTGGGCCTAGGCGCCTCCCCGGAGCCTGTGCCTCGATTAGCTCAGTTCCCGCTGCCCGGGGAACCGTTTGGGGTTCTGAGGGGGGCGGAGCGGGGAGTGGTGGCGGTTAGGCGCGGCGCAGGCCGCCGGGTTTCGGAGCCCCAAACGTCTATTTGTAGTGGCTTGCTGACCCGGGAAGCGGTGGTTTCCCGGCCGTAGGGTTGGCAGAGCTGGGAATAGCAGTGTCTTAAGGTGAACCTCTTAAGGGAGAAGGGGGCCCCTGAAGCGGGAACTGACTGTTTTTCTCTTGCGTTGCAGGCCTGAAGGGACCCCGTTTGAGGATGGTAAGAGAGTTTCTTTACCCACCTTTCAGGAGCCTGATCATCTGGGGGAAAGGGTTTCCAGTCCTCCTGGAAGTGCCTCCTACTTAAGAACCCGCTTCTCCCTAGCCCCTGCCTGCTAAAGGCTTGAGTGAACTCCCATACGTGGCAGGTTGTTCTGGCCATTGTCCGCTTGACTAGAACTGCACCTTTTTTCTTGCTTGCTTCTTTAAGAAAAAAAAAAAATCTGGGTAAGGTAGTCACTTTTTAGAAGGGGCCTCATAGCACTGATGTGAAAGATTTTTGAGGTCTGGGCTGTGATCCTGCTCAGTTGAGCACCCTGTCAAGATACTGACTTAGTATCAACCCAACCACTTGCTGATAGACTCAGAGACCACCTAGTTCAGAATTCTACCACAAGGGCAGGAACTGTGTTCAGCAGGTGCTTAATATGTGTTTGTTGGGTGTTGGATGGGTGTGAGAGTTCCTTGCACAGAACTATCTGGTTTCTACAATTTGGCGTTGAATACCTGTCAGCCTCATGGCTCTGAGATGGTCTTTAATGGCACTTTAATGGCCAGCTTGTATATAATATTGTTTCTTATTTTTAAATGAGTTTTCAGTGGGCTTTTATCAAGACTTTATGGTCAGTATTCTCCAAGCAGCTTCAGAATTGAGGGGAGCCTTCATGTACTCTCTTGAGAAGTGTCCAGCCTACTTGAAGGTACTATATGTATCTATAGGTACAGGATTTTTAATGGATTTAGGCTTGACTTTTAAAAACACTTTACTTGCTTTTTAAGTTTTTCTTTAAACTTTCTATTTTGAGATAATTACAGATTCATGTGCGGTTGTAATTAATAATAATAATACAGAGAGACCTTGTATACCTCTCACCCATTCCCCCACCCCTTTGGTAACATCTTGAATGACTGTACTACAATATCACAGCCAGGAAATTGACATCGATATAGTTTTATGTACATTCAGTTGTGTGCACGTGTGTGTGTAGTCGTTTTTGGAAAGCTTAATACATTTAAAACACAATTAAAAGTATTTGAACTACTGATCGACATCTTTAATATTTGAGGTATTTAAAAAAGCAAAGGATCTTTGTTAGTTTTTTCAGTGACCATCTTCCTTTACTCATTTAGCGTTTGATACACACACACATGCACACACTCATACGCAGAGCTCAGTTTGAAGGTGGGAACAAAAACATTTCTGCAGACTACTAAGTATATACTTATATTGCCGAGTCCGATTGCTCTCTGATTCTACCAGTCTGCGAGATGTGATGAGGAAGGGCAGTATCAACCAACTCTCTGATTTGTCTCAAATACTCATTTGAGTATTTGATTTCCCTAGGAGACTGGACAGTCACCTGAATACTTTTAGCTTCCTCCCTGCCTCCACCCCCTGGGTAAATGTCACTGCTCTTCAGTGCTGCAATAAAAAGAAATGACAGCAAGAGAGTGATTCTAAAGGCATACTACTTTGGTGCAGTAAATCATTTGAACTGATCCATAGCAAGAGCTAGCTTGACTTAATTTTCCTCTGCTAGATTGGTGCTAGTTCTTTATACCTAAGCATTGTGTGCAGATTAACTGTGTTTGCTTTAGCTCTGGCAGGCTTTATTTTCATTGGCTTCTTTTTTTCCTCCTGACTACTCAGACGGCTTTATGCTGGGCACAGCTTTATTAATAGTACATCACTTTGCTGGAGGATTGGCTACTTAAATATTTCAAGGGTGCTTCACTCGTTTTAAGTGGTATGAATTGAGAAGGTACTTAAGGAATCCATTATCTACCTGGATCTTCCCCGTTGACATCACCGGTTCTATTTTTGATGATGTGTATCTCCATACTGGCATTACTGAAAGGAACTACTCCAGCTAAATAACAATACCCTTTTCTGATCCATTCTCTTGAGCAGTCTGCTATCCGCGGTTGCTTCCTCGGGTGTCTAGAACGTGAGCTGTGGCTACAAAAAATATTTTGACCATTCTTTAATACCCTTTATTTACAATTAGGGAATTTACTAGAAAAGCCTCATTAGGGACAAGTGGCACAATTGATTTTGCTGTTTCCAATGTATTATATAAATCAACAACCCCAAAACTACTTCTGCTGTTTCCTTGTAAATCATTTGTGGTGGACATTTCTGGAACAGCCAGACCCCAGTTAAAGAGATGAAGACTTAAGAAAAGGAGCTCTTGAAGGTATTTTGACTTAACTTCACACACTTAAAGTAAGAGGAAAATGTTCTCAAGAACTTACACTACCAAATAAAACACTGGGGGGCAATGCTTCCTCATCAAAATATCTTGGCATGGATGCTGAATACAAAGACTATGGAATAAAATATTCTCCATCACATCATCTAAAAATTGTTAATACACACAGTAAGATACTAGTATTTGCTTTTTGTAAGAATTTGGTTGTGAGTCTTTTAAAAATTAATCACTCAGAATCCACTGAGGGTGTTCTTAAGGTAAATACATCCTATGATGAGGAGTATTTGGGTATTATCTTAAAAATCAGAATCTCCGGTCATCAAAAAAAATTTTTTTAGGCGCATGTACTTTGTGTTCTCCTCCGGGGTCACAAGCTGGTGGCCAAATGGCAGAAAACACGGAGGTGTTTTTTGTGAATGTCTTTAGCAGAACATACACTCTCTAGTCTAACCATATCACTCCTTATTGCCATGCCCCTGCCATCGAACACAAAGTTTTCCTAGTCCCCTGTATAGATGGATTGATACTTTCCTTACAATGTTTTGGCCTCCTCAGGAAGATGAACAAAAGCAGTACAGATTGTGTACAATAGTGAGGCTTAAGTCTTCCATTATTTTAAAGCCTAACCTTCTGAATATCCAGAGGATAAGCTCTAGTCTCAATTGCATAATATTCTAGGATTTTAAATTTCCTTAACGTTTGTTTTGGATCTCAGAAATTGCATTGAGGGTTGTATTAAAAAGGTTCCAGTAGTATAATGTGGCTAAAAGTATGAACTCTATCCCCTTTTAAAAACGTATTTGCAATAAGATTTGGGGTAAGTCCTAATTTATATTCAAGTAGACATAAGCAGGTTGTTTCACTTCCCAAGATAGTAAATGAGCTGTTTAAAAAGACTTGATTAACTTATTTGGTATCTAGTGTTGAACTTCTGGGCAAGTATTAGGCAGAAAGTTCAAGTCAAGGGTTTCGAGAGCCACCAACCTACATACTCAACTTGATTTCAGCTGTGAGCGTTTGGTGTCGGTCAGAAAGAAAGTCGTAGTTAATATTAAAATTCATTCATTGTATATTTCTTACTGATAGTCAAGTTGAGAGATTTGGTTTTTGCCGCCTCCATCTGGGTCTAGGAGTGTGAAACTTTAAAATTATAGCTACCATATTTATGGAGCACTTACTTTGTGTCACTGTGCACATTTCCCTCATTTAAACCTCACAACAATGTAATGTGGTGGGTACTATTACTAACCCCATTTTACAGATGAGGGACTTGAGGTTTAGGCAAGTCGAGTGGCTCCTAGTAAGTAGCAAAGCAAGGAACTGAGCCCAGGTCTGACTGCAAGGCCGTGCCCTTCCCTACTGGGCTCTGTTTCCACTTAACGCCTGTCTTATGTGTTGCTTTACCACTTTTGGATATCATATTTAATGATGGTCTTAATTTAAAGTACCTGGGCCCTAGTACCTGTGTGCTATTAAATCCGCCCACTTTTAGAGCAACTCCGTGATGACAAATCTCTTACCTATAATTTAATCAGATTTCAACATTGAGCCAAATGTGTTTATACTTGAGATGCATAAGGAAGCTCAAAGTTTTGAGCTCTCTAACACTCATTCCCACTTTTTCCTGTGTATTATAATATCAATGGCACTGAAAAGGAAGAACCAATATTTCTTCCTCAAAACTAGGAAGATTCATGACCAGGTGGTAATAAGGTGAAGTATGTTCTGATAGACTATAGCGTGTTTGTCCATTCCAAAATATTTCACTTTTCGCCCTTAGTTATAATATACAGTATCTTCAGATCTGGCTTTCACACAGTTTAGGGAGTACAGTAGTTTGGGGAATATGTCTATCTGTGTTGCACTTTAAATTATTCCGAAACTTTGGAACATACTTCATCATACTAAGGGCAACTGTTAGCAAATTGTTCCCTGTGAGTTTGCTGGTAGGAAACAGACTTTGGTATTGTTATGTAATGGATCTAGCAGTAGAATGTAGTCTTTTTTTTTCTTAGGTGGTGATAAACCTATTGATGGAGGAAATTGCCAACTCTGAAGAAACCAGTAACAAGTTATACTCGACCTGAAGTGTGGTCTATAGTATTAGAATAAATTTTTTAAATGGGCCAGAGTAATAGTGGAATATCCACCACCTTATGCCAGACAGTGATTGCTTAAGCTTACTTGAAGAGATTTCAGTCAGGAATAAACAGTTGCCTAATTGTTTTCTTGGATTTATTAAACGTAATTTTAAAAATATTTTGAAGGAAACAATCTCCCCAAATCAGAACATCCTACAATTCTTGAATGAGATCCAGTGTGTTCATTCCTTATAAATAAGTCTATAACCTAGTATATGTCAGGGCCTCCTGCTACCTGAGTTGACACATATTCAAGGAAAATAAATTCATTTCATTAGAATTGAAACAAACATCATTAGAAAGATAAATTTGCTGGAGACATGAATGCAATCTAATGTGATTTTTAAATTATTTCTGCCATTAATTCCCTCCATTAGTGTGAATAGTTGAGTTGATTTTATAGTGTAGTACCTTGTGAGTCGTACTTAAGGATTTTTGAGAGAGACTATGAAAGTTTTTTCTGGCTTACGTTCAATTATGTTTTCATTATAGAGTCGCTACTACATGAAAAGGAGCTGGTGAACACTTTTATACTTATTCCCTTCCATTTTTAGAGACAGTTTGGTTACAGATTTGTATCTCTAGCACTGATTTTGGAGGCTTTGTACTCTCGTTCTCTTTAGCCCATGTCAAAATCACTGGAGAGTTTATAAGATGGCGGCTGGTTAAAATAGGCCTTTGAGGTCTCTCGGTCTTCTGAGGCAAGAGCGCCAAACTTTGGCTCTAGTTTCTTGTCATTTTAAGGATATCTTCAAAATGGACAGTGGCTAAAGTTATCCTGCAGGCAGTTCTTTTGAGTTTAAGACGACTGTATTTAAGTTTGGGGGAGAATGATGGCAAAACAAAAAAATCCGCGTTGGGTGGTGGTTCTTACAATATCTATTTTTAGAGCAGTTCCTAGAGATCATGGCTTATCTTGTCTCTTAGCCGGCCTTTCTTTCCTCTCTACCCTCTATCTTTGCATTATTTCATTTGGTACTAGAAAAAGTGTCATGTAGCATTACAAAGAAAGTACTACTGAACAAAGTGATAAATCTGTTTCTTAAACCTTTCTTTTCTAACTACAGGAACATTTAAGCTTACAATCGAATTCACTGAAGAATATCCAAATAAACCACCTACGGTTAGATTTGTCTCTAAGATGTTTCATCCAAATGGCAAGTATCACTTTTAATGCAGTATTTTAAACTACATGTTAATAATGGGAGGTGTTCCACGTTTCCTATGTATTTGTCCATAATACCTGAGTATTTGTTTAGGCATCTTGCCGTTTCCTGAAAACAACTTGTTCATGATGGTCTGTTGCTGTCTTGATCTCTAGTCCTAGAACTGAAGCAGTGAAGGTACTCTGCTTTGGCTAGAGTCTGCAAGCCTCCTGGTTTGGATGATCTTTATCGTTTACTTACTATACAAAAATAAGGACGCTCTTGACGTTTCCTTTTAATGTCGGATTGGGGTAGTCTTGTGACTATTTTCACAACACTTAGAACTATTTACTCAGAACAATAGTTTTCAACTTTAGATGCAGAATTACCATGGAACACTTTAAAAATAGAGATGCCTTGGCACCACTCCAGACCTGCCGAATATGAGATTCTGTGGCTGAGGGCTACGGTGTATTGGAAAAGCAGCACAGTGATTCTAACTTACATTCTGCTTTTTTGGCTAGTAGTAAGCCTAGAACAGCTTGCTTTTTTATTTAGGTTAATAAAGTATTTTCCGGGATATCAGATATTTTTATCCTCATGCTGAAATGAGACCTTGTGAACTCCAAGCTATCTTCTGTTATTTTGGATAGGAGATAGAGTTTGCAAATTTAGTGGAATAAACTTCCCACGTGTCTGGATGACTAGGGACCCAGTTGGAAAACGCGTATGATTTCCTGGTTAATAGGGCAGTCTTTTCAGAAGTACACTAAGTATCTTCTAGTTTTATATCAATTATATTTGACATTCTTTGACTGTTTCACAGCAATGATTAGAACTCTTCTTTTTAGGAAGGTAACTGAGAAGCAGTTTAGGAATCTTTTTAAACCTCACAAGCAAAGTATTCTTGACTATGTTTGTCTTGACTGTGATGTTAAAAATCCCAATAGTTTTATTACGTTTAACATACCTACTTCTGTGCTTAGTCTATGCAGATGGTAGTATATGTCTGGACATACTTCAGAACCGCTGGAGTCCAACCTATGATGTGTCTTCCATTTTAACATCCATACAGGTGAATTTTCCTTAATGTGACCAACTATGGCCTTTGATATGTTTCTGTTAGCACTTGGATTGTTTCTGGAAGTCCTAACTTAAGGTAAAGGGCAGGTCATTAAGACCCAAGCCCCCAGAAAACATGTATTTGCCTAGCTGCTAGCAGATTAATATTACTCTAGGTTAGTATGCTAAGAGATCCACTTCAGCTGTTACTGAGGGCAATTCAGTTGAGTGTTTGGAATAAAAATAAATAAATAAATAAATAGATAGATAGATAGATAGATAGATACACGCTTTTTTTTTTTTTTTTTTTTTGCATTGAGGAACTGACCTTTTACAAATTGTCTCTGTAGTCCCTATTGGATGAACCCAATCCCAATAGTCCAGCAAACAGCCAGGCTGCTCAGCTGTACCAGGAGAACAAGCGGGAGTATGAAAAACGTGTTTCTGCGATAGTAGAACAGAGCTGGCGTGACTGTTGACCCGGGTGCAGCAGAAGAAGAGGCTGGTCATAAGGAAAATATATATTGATGTGTTTGTCACCTTCCTGTTCCTCAATGTCATTACATTACTTTATTAAAAGCAAAATAGCTGTTGTGCTGTTTCCATCTTCCCTTGCCGAGCTTTCCCTAGCCCTTCTACCCTCTCCTTGAACCTCAGCAAACACCCTCTCTGAGATCAAATGTACTGTACCTGGGTTACGTGCGAACATTACTAACGCTTCACCCCCTCTCTGTTGTGTCTCAGCTCCGGTTGTAGGGCAGTATTGTGTTACCGTACTTTACACTAAGCTTTTAAAGTGAATTGTTACACAAGTGGTGCTTATGCATAGCTTGATGACCAGGATGTGATTTTTAACAAAAGGATTGCTGAAGTGTTTCATCCTGCCTGGTCCTTCACTTGTGTTGGATTTAGAAGTGAATGTCTGGAATATGGCCTATGGAAAACAGGGGAACAAATCCACATAAGCATCCATTCTGAAAGAGCAGTGGAGGCTAAAAATGCTATTATACTAAGATCCAACCAAAATTAATTACAAGATGGCTTTTACTGGTACGAAGGAAAAAGTTAAAGGACTTGGCCAAAGGAACGCAGCAATAACTGTAACTGACACATCCTCTCCTTGCAAGATATTCACTGGGCTCACCCATGCTAAGTTTCGGAATACTGAAGTCTTCTGGGTTTTTGCTTTTTAAAGAGGTGTGGGAGCAGAGGAATGGAAACAATCATTCGTTTTTAAGCTAGGGAAGGTGGGAGATCCTTTAATCTTTTTAAGGGAGCAGTGCCACCCTAGACAAATTTATAATCCCCCATCATTTTGTTAGAGTTTTAGTTAACCCAAGGAAGGGAGCATATCTGTGGCAAACTATTTTCCACTCAAATCCTGAGTTAATGCTGCATGCTTTAGTTTCGTCTTCCCTTTCAGTATTATAAGAACTTCGAAGTCACATTTGTGATCTTTCGTTGGCTATTTATACTTTAGATAGTACCTTTAAGTAGCAGTGTGGGACAAGGCTTGTACATGTTTTGTCTAATGTTCCATCGTCACCTTTTGTGTATTTGTCACTCTTCTAAATCTAACTTTGCACAAGTAACCCATGTAAAAAATGTACATTTTTCAAAACTTGTAAATAAAAATAACCTTAAAATTTTGTAGTCAAGGTATAATTATATTTTAGCTCACTATGAACTTTTAGTATTAACTTACTGGAATCTCATATCTACTCACTTTCCCCCTTGAAATAAACATGGTAAAAGAAAAATACACACACTGGGAGAGGAAAAAGAGAAGTAGATACTGTTGGAGAGGACCTTCTTTCTTGTCATAAGTGTTAATGCTTTGTTCTTTTTTTAACGTTTTAACAAGAATGTAAAACTGTTAAATAAAACAAAGTTCCTTCAGCACACAGTATGGTCAATCAAGCGAATAAAATTGTGTTGGGGAGGGGGGTGATAAACAAAGCTGGGTATTTACCAGTACCTCCAGAGACCAAGAAGCCCTAGCTTCAAAACAAATAGTACCAAACCATTATTAAATGGTACTTTAATTCCCAAGTGAAGTTTGGGAGTCCAGGTAGCCTCAATCTTGAACAAAACTGCTTTCTTTTGGGGAGCAACCGGTCTCATTTTAAAGAGCCAAGAACAGTGACTTTGTAGAAACGCTCGCCTCTCGTCTGGGGTAGGGGCTAAATGAAATTAAGCTAAGTCTTTATATGGGGTGCCTGGGGGAGCTCAGGTCATGATCTCGGGGTCCTGGGATCAAGCCCCACATCGGGCTCTCTGCTCAGCGGGGTGTCTGCTTCTCCCTCTCCCTCTGTGCTGCTCTCTCTCATATAAATCTTTAAAAGTTAAGTCTTTATGGTGTATGTGCTACACTCATCTTTAAGACATGGCACTTAAAGGAATGTCAGTGTGGCAGAGTTCATTCAATGCATTCATTGGTTGGTTCCACCTAGGAGCATCATCCTTAAATGTGCTTAATATTTTCCCTCAAGTCCATTTCTGCTTCAGAGTAGAACCACATTAAATTGGTCTTTATTTGGTAGATTAGTTTTACGTTAACTTTTTCATCCTGTGGCTGGGTACCTTAAATAGTGACACTCTTAGTCACACTTTAAAAAGGTGAGATCGGTAACATGCAGATTTTTTCCTTTTTATACACCTCCCGAGAAACATCATTCCATCTTTTTCATGGGATAATCCTTTTAAAACGGTACAACAGAGTCAACAAGCTGATCTCTAAAAGCATCATATCCAAGGTCAAAGGCACTACAAAAACCATTCAAACCTTTAATGCTAATTTGCCTTTTTTTCTTTACAATGTTTTTTACAAATGCCACAGGCTGCCTGCATGTAAATAGAATAAGGCTAAAACAGATTTGTGAGGTCCCCTTACAAACGGCAGTCTGATTTGAACTTGAGTCTTCAACTCTGCACCTGCTGATATGGGGAAAGGGGCATGAGGGAACCATGAGGATTATAACCAGGTTATAATCAAGAGTCCTTTCTATAGGACCCATCTCCAGCTTCAGGGGTTACTCACAGTAAAGTGAATGCACTGCATCCTACTAAAAAAAAAGTATCCCAACAGAATGCATGAAACTCCCATTCATTTTGCAATCAAAGGAGAGGGAAAAAAATCTAAAAAGTAGATCTGTGAGACTTGAGGCTATATATGTAACTGAAAGTTACTCAGTATAACTTATTTAAGTAATTCAAATAAAACTTGAAGCAGCTCATTTATCTGTGCAGGTTTTATAGCAAAGTTACTGAGTTACAAATGGCTGCTCTTTAGAAGAAAAGGAAAACACCACAGGAGCCAACAGAATGGGGACAAAATAGAACAGCAAGGTTGTCAGCAGCTCATTCTCAACATATTTTATCGTCAAGCAGAGCTAAGTGACTTCACCCTAATTCTGCATCAATACCAAAGCCGATCTAAGAAGTTAGGAAATCTGGACCCTCAAATCCAGAACCAAATGTATAGCTGGCCCAATTATTTGGGAGCCTTAACTGTGACTACGTTAATATTCTGTTAAACTTATCTAAGAAAACCAGATTTATGTGTAACATGTCCCTACTCCCCACCTCCCTCCTCCTGCCCAATCATTTTGGGAAGAGAAAAGAAATGTGAAGAGAGAAATGAGTTTTCACCCCCCCCCCCTTGATCCGCAAAGCCACTCTTACTCAAGAGAACTGAAGGCTGGCTTTTCTAACTTGCTAATTGAACCACAGCTTCTCAAGGTTGGCATGAACCCTGTAGGTTTTAAAAAAAAAAAAATCCTATAAAATCTATAAACATCCCAGCTTATGTTCCCTTTGCCACTGTTAAAACATTAAGTGCCAAAATAAAATGCACACTTCATTTCTTTTCCAACCAACATTAGGAAAGGCCACGCACTGTAAGAAAGAGAGTTAGTGAAAAGCAAGTATCACACAGTTAATCACTGTGGGTGACTAAAACTTAGAGATCCAGGTACAAAAGCCAATCCCTTTATGTTTTTAAACTACTGGTTTAACTACAATGGGCAGCTTCTTGATGCAAAATAGAAAAGAGAGGGGAAAGGCAATTACTGTTTATTGTGGGCCAATTACACGTCAAGTATGGGGCTAAATGCCTTCAGACACTGTAAACACCCTAATTGTTCTATCATTTCATTGGCATGTTTAACTATTGATATTAACATTCATCTCTAAATATCGATACTTGATTTATCGGAGATACAAAACCAAAACCATGTAGAAGTACACAGCCGGAGATTTGGTCGCAGCCAGCATGTTGGCCCACAGCAAAAACGTGATGGGTGACCGATTAGCCGTTCGCATCTGCTAAGTCATTACATTCATCCACATGTGCTCTGGTGTTGAAATATTTTGTGCAAACACCACTTCCCCTCTCCAAAGACCCAGAGTGTCGCTACTAGGCTGCTGCCCAGAAATAAGCACACTGCCATTCTGATCAACATCAGCTCCTTTTTATTCAGGAAGCATACACTAATTCTTTTTTATACATTTTTTTTTTACATTCCAGAAATAAGCGAAAATAGCAGTTTTAAATATGTTACAAAGTTGGCTTTTGGGGCTTAATAAGCTTTTTGAGAGAGGGACCAGCCAACTGACCTTTTCATCAAAGCACCAAGGTGTCTCCGGTCTCTTACCCAGCTCTGCCCCCGCTGTGGCCGCCTTGGATGTGCTGTGCGCCCAAACCACGGGAAAAGCTGTAACGGAGAGTTGCTGTGAGGCTCTCTGCAAGGCACCAAGAACAGACAGCTCCAGCTTCCTTTCTTCAGATTGAAGCAAAGTTTTTGAAACTTTTCAACTGCTCTCTCAAATAGTGCTCTCTCAGCATGAAGACTAGAATTTATTAAAACTCATATCACAAGATAACAGTAATTCACTTCCAATATTCTGGAAACCACATGGTAGAAGTTATAAATAAACGAACACTAAAATTACTTTAAGAAAGTTTTACATCATTTAGTCGGTAGGGACATTTACACGTACGGCACAATTTACTGTTAAACATTCTTTAACTGGCTTCACACAGAGATGAAAATAGTAATACAAAATGATCTGACATTTTCAGGAAGTCTGAAATTAAGACTGTAGTTTTATCGTAATCAATATCAACTTTACATATTGTTGCAGATTGCTGTGCTATGCCCTTTAAAATGGGAATTTCTTTCTCGGGGTGAAATTCCATTTGGATACGTGTTCTTGCTTTGTACAAACTACTAAAATCGGAGGGACACAGCAATACCAAAGACACAAACAGTAACTGCACAATATCACCTGCTGGATTTAAGCTAATACAAGTGGACACAATTCTTCAGGTTCCACTATCTAATAAAGCACTATATGAAATGAACAAGGTGAGACATCTTAAGAATGGATATACTCTGCAGCCAGGACATGTGGCATTTCTTTCATTCGTGAATCTGCCTCATGGGGCATTTACAAAGTAAATTAGTTACGAGCTCAATTTGCTTGCGGCATCACGAGCTCGTAATGCCCCACTTGGCCTTCCTGTTTGAGCTGGTCCAGGAGGTCTTCCTTCCGCCGCTTCCTGCCTACCACCAGGTACCTGTCGTGGCCTACCCCGTGCGACTTACTCTTAAGACCGTACTTCTGGGCGATCTGGTGTATTTGCTTCCGCTCGTCGTTAGTCAGCTCCGTGGAGAAAGTCAAATCCGTGTGGCTCTCCGAGCGGGCGTAGTTTCTGATGATCTGTTCGATGTCTCTCTTGGCGATTTTGTTCACCCTCTCCACATCAAGGCCGAGCCCCTCTCGCTTATGCTGCTCTTTGACAGAGATCGGCTCCCGGATGCCCTCGCCGGATTTACCTAAACCGCCACCCGTCCAGCCCATCTTTCTCAGCAGCTGGTTTCCTATGTTATCTTCTTTGATTTGTTGTTTATAAGCCTCCTCTGCCGAGCGGCCCTGAATTTCATTTCTGGAAATCACATCTTCGACAGCTCCTTTCTTCAAATTGTTAATGACCGTCGGCTGGGTCTTTTTGAGGGTTTTCACAGCTTCCCCAGCAGCTTCGTATTTGACCGTTTTCTTCACCCCAACTGCTTCCGCGATCACTTCGCTCTCTAGGATCACCTTGCATTTCCATCGGAGGCCTGTCATTCTTTCGTAGACGTATTCGACAGTCATGCGGTTGAACTGAGCTGTGTCGTTCAGGGTGCACACCGGATTTGAAGAATTCTCATAAACTACGAGATCCTTTATATCTTTCTTCTTTCCAGATCCCCTGGGTGAAGAGCCTGTCTGGCACTGTGAACTTTTGACCGAGGGGTAAGTGGGCTGTGTTTTTTGAAGGATTTTCAAAGCCTCATCGGCAGCTGCGTGTTTGCTTGTTTTTTTGGTTCCATAACCTTCAGCCAAGCAGTGATCTTGCAGAAACACGCGGCAACGCCACGTGCGATTCGGCATCATCTCGTATTTATATTCAACTGACATTTTGTTGTATGAGGCAGAATTGTTGAGGATGCCAATCGCATCGTTTGCATTTTCTGTAAGGACAAAATTGGTCCAGTGTTTGGCGGAAGCATTAAAAATCGGCTGCCCAGAAGCATCTTTAGCCAGCACCACCAGCTCTTCCGGCGGCTTCAGAGCCGGAGGAAACTCGTACGCGGGCATGCCAATCTGACACACCACAAGGTCCTCTCCGATCGTGTGCTTGAATTTCCGCCGGACAACTCTAACTTCGATACGTTTCTGCAAGAGTTTTACAGCTAGCTCAGTAGCTCGATCCCTGGACCCATTCTTGCTGCCAGCATAACCAGTGGTTAAGTAGATATTCTGGCATCTAACTTCACACGCATAACCGTCTGTTAGAAGTTTTTTATTTTTGGGGATGTCGGCAGGAGGGATCTCTTTTAAAGGAGCATAGATGTACTCAGGATTTGTCTTACATGCCTGAATACACCGAGTTAACATGTATGTATAATTAATTTTATCAGAGCCAGAAGTCATCTCTGGATTAGAAAGGTTCTTCCAGATAGTCGCTGTTAATTTTTCAATAAAATACTGCTTCTCAGCTACCACAGACTCAGGAAATGTCTGTGATGGTGAAGGCTCAGGAGCTGACTGAGAGTTTGCCTGCTGTGATGTGCTGCTTGGAGCGGGGTTCCCACTGTCGAAATACATGTTGGCTGTTACGGGCTGGTCTTTTGTGAAAATAAATCCTGATGAATCACAATACTGAGAATTCCCGTCTTGCACACTGAAAGAGTCTTGAGTATAATCTTGGTAGATGTCTCTTGGCATGCCGGCAAAATGTGTTTGTTCATTTACCTCTTTTGTTTGAGGGCCATAAGGATCTTCCTGTCTCTCATCTTTTGAACTACTAGCTACAAAATGTACAGGCTCAAAACGAGGTCTCGCATGGAATTTGGAACCGGCTTGCTTTTTAGGAGGATTTTGACCTACAGAATGAGTGAAATTTACAATTCATTAAAAAGGGAATATTTCAAAAGAAGCAAACAGGAAAATAGTACCAACCATTTTATTTGCAAGTTGCACTGTTGGTACAAGATACTACTTCCCATCACAAGAACTTCAGGTCATTTAGGTGAAGGGACTATCAACGTAGGATTCCAACATAACAAGGGATGGTCCCTGTCCCATGGGTAAGGGAAGAAACTTGACGGAAAATATGCCCTGAATCAGGTATGCAGGTCACCACCACACGTGACTGGTAGGTGCTTCTGTATCTAATGAGGCAAAGCACAGGTGAAGTCTGCTGAGGAATAGGTTGTTCCAGCATAATCTCATGCCACCTGTGCTGGAGAGCGCCCTTCCTAAAACACCGCAAATGGAATAGATGGTTCTAACGCAAAAGAGGTGACGGCCAGGGGCGTTTACACAGCCTCTTGCTTTGGCAGCAGAGGTAACGCTGTCATAGTTCTTTATGTGGTTGTGACTAAAAATCAAATAAAAATAATTATCAAAAGATCCCAAAGGTTTTCAACTTCAAAATCTTAGTTCCGACCTATCCCGCACAAAAGGGTGGTTTGCTATATTTTATTTCTAGAACAAATAGCAGCTGAAAACTAATGATTTATGGGGGATAGCGAATTGAAAGCTCTAGAAGAACTCTCTGTTGAGGCTAGGCCAGACGCTAGAGCCTCCTCCCTGTAGCACTGTTCAGAGAAAGCTGGTCCATCTTGGACCCATCCAAGAGGATTTAGTTACTTAAATGTTCAAATGATCAGAGTATAAGGTTGTTCTATTTAGAGGGAGGTTCCATGGCATGGACTTCAAGGATAGCATTATCGTGTGACATCAGTATTCTTATTTTTCAGTTCCATTTACCATCCTCAAAAAAAAAAAACAAACACAAAACCGTACATAACTAAAAGTTAAAACTCTTTTACATCTGTGTAAGGTCCAATGTTAACCAATGTTATTTAAGACCACATACCACACTCATACCATTTTTAAAAAAGCCATGTTGTTTCTTCAAATCCCACCTTCCAAAAACAAGTATACTCACCATCACATGTTGAGAGGTGACGTTTTTGACCCTTGGAAGGTTTGGACAGCATCAGATCATATGAAGGCATCTCCCCAATATCAATACCTTCAGCCATTTGGAGAATTTTTTCCATCAGGCGTGGGCTGTACCTATTTAAATTAATATAATCTACAGTTAAAACAGATAAGAATGCAGTTTTTTAAAAAGCTTCTAAATGAGCTAATCTTGTAATTGCCCCCACAGGACTTCATCAGCAGAGTATCCTGGCTATAAAACTGAACAATGTGCCCTATAATACTTACCTATCAAATGAGTAATTATGTTACTGTCATTAGAAGACATATGAACATAAAATCATTTAAGTGAAGATCTTTTAATATGAATTAAAAGCATCCATATAAACTCATGATCTTTCTCTGTCATATATGTGTATTATATGTAAATAATTACATTTGTATATTTACAGAAGTCCTAAGAGTGTTAAGAGTGTCTGGGTTGTTAACATCCAGACTATGGTCTTTACCATCTCCCACAAAAAGGAATCAGGGCCCTTAGAGAAATGGCTGATTACAAGTCTGGGGGAAGAAATGTACAAGATGAACCTGGGAGATATTCCTGTGCCTGGAAACAAGGAAGCTGTAAAAGGCCTCAGGGGTTGTGTCAAATGGACTCAGAAGCCAATCTGACCACACTCCTACTGGCAAAGTGAGTCAACTGGATTATCAATAAGAATAATAACCTGCAGTGGATTCAGACATAACAAATATGCCAACGATCCATTAGTTTGTAATGATACTTACAAACTCATTATTGGTCACCTTTGGAAGATGGTGAGGAAACAAGTCATTATTCCGAAAACAGGTAATATTAAAGAAAGCAAGCATTTATCTGGCATTTTCCTGTACAAATTGTACATCAGAGTAACTAAGAGTTTTTTTTTTTTTTTCAGAGTAACTAAGAGTTGATGAGAAAAATCTCTTTTACAGAAGCATTCCAGCTAATAAATGAAGGAATGATAGACTACTGCCATTTTGCCACCCATCATAAAATAATAAATTATCATCGATGACTGCTAGGCCTATGAGGTGAAAAGTTGATGAGGAAGAACCCAGAAAGAGACCCCCACAAGCATGTTCAAGCTGCAAAAGCAACTCAATAGAGAAGGACACCCTTTTCAACAAATGGTGCTGGAGTAAGTGGGCATCCATCGGCAACAAACGAAACCTCAACCTCACTTCTCATCCAAAAATTTATTCAAAATGTATCATGGACCAAAATGTAAAACTACAAATTTCTTTAGAAACACAAGAGAAAATCTTCAGATCTAGGGCTAGGCCAACAGTTCTCATACTTGATACCAAAAGCAAGATCCATAAAAGGAAAAACTGATAAAAGGGACTTCATCAAAATTAAAAACTTTTGCTCTCAAAAGCCCCTATGAAGAGGACAAAAAGACAAGCTACAGACTGGGAGAGAGATTTACAAACCAAACACCTGACAACAAAACAAAACAAAACATAGTATTCAGTACAAACATCTCTCAAAATGCAACAGTAAAAAAATATATATATTAAAAAGTGAACAAAAAGACATGAACAGAACATTTAACCAAACAGGATAGACATACTGCAAATAAGCACATGAAAAGACGGTCAACATCATTAACTACCAGAGAAAGGTACTTTAAAACCACAACGAGGTATCACTCTGCACCCTCAGAATGGCTAAAGTAAAAAAGAATGACAACATCAAATGCTGGCAAGGACACAGAGAAACTAGATCATTCAAAGACTGCTGGAGGGAATGTAAAATGGCATGGCCACTCTGGAAAACAACTTGGAAGTGTCTTAAAAATTAAACATGCAATTACCACTCGACCTAGCAATGGCCCTTTTTTTTTTGGCCATTTATCTCAAAGAAATCAAAACTTACATTCACACAAAAACCTGTACATGAATGTTCACAGCAGTTTTATTTGTAACAGCCAAAAACTGCAATCAGCTCAGAAGGCCTTCAACAGGTGGATGGTTAAACTGTGGTATGTACACACCTCAGAACACTACTCAGCAATACAAAGGAAATAACTATTGATACACCCAGTATCGTGTATGAGTGGAAAGGAAACGGATGTGTTTTTTTTTTAAGATTTTATTTATTTGTTTGTCAGAGAGAGAGAGAGTGCACAAAGCAGGCGGAGCGGCAGGCAGAGGGAGAAGCAGGCTTCCCGAGGAGCAGGGAGCCCGATGTGGGGCTGGATCCCAGGACCCTGGGATCATGACCTGAGCCAAAGGCAGACGCTTAACCGACTGAGCCACCCAGGCGTCCCTGGATATGGTTATAAAAGGGTGATGTGAGGGATCCTTATAGTATTGGAACTGTTCAATATCTTGACTGTGGTAGTGGATACACAAACTTACACATGTAATAAACTGTATTCAACTAAAAATACACACACACACACACACACGAGTACTAGTAAAACTGGGAGACTAAATAAAATCAGTGGATTGTTAACAATGTCACTGTCCTAGTTTTGATATTACACAATAATTTTGCAAAATGTTATCACTGGAGGAACTGGGTAAAGAATGCAGGGCATCTCTTTGTATTACTTCCTACAACTGCATGTGAATCTATAATTATCTCAATAAAAAATTTGATTAAAAAAGTTTATGGGAACTTTATAATCTTACTATCACTAAAAAATGAGACAAGCAGACATGTGTCCCCTTATATGAGAGGAAATACAAAGCACTATCTATAAAGTATTGTCCTTCAAATAACTGAACCTGAACCTAAGCAAGCCCCTCACTCCCAGAAATACGTTAAACATCACCATAAGAACATAGCCAGCCAAATCCAGAATGAAGGAAACACTATGTGACAATCCAATTTCTTCATCAAATAAACAGCATGAAAATAAAAGGATAGGGGAATGGGGTTATAGATTAAAGGAGACAGATCAACCAAATACAGTGCATGGACCTGGTTTGGATCATGAATCAAACAAACCAAAATACAAATGAGGGGCGCCTGGCTGGCTCAGTCCGTAGAGCATGCGACTCTTGATCTCGGGGTTGTTTGAGCCACATGTTGGGTGTAAGAGATTACTTAAAAATAACATTAAAAAAATACACTTTGAAACAAGTAGAGAGAACTGAACACGGATTTTAAGAAATTACTGTTAATTTTGTTGAGTGTAGATAATGGTATTGACTCTATTTTTTAAGTAGGCTCCACACCCAGCATGGAGCCCAACATGGGGCTTGAACCCACAACCCTGAGATCAAGACCTGAGCTTTGAGCTGAGATCAAGAGTCAGATGCTTAACTGACTGAGCCACCCAGGCACCCCTATTATGACTCTCTTTGTAAAAATTCTTATCTGTGGGGCACCTGGGTGGCTCAGTCAGTTAAGCATCTGACTCCTGATTCTGGCTCAGGTCATGGTCTCAGGGTTGTGAGATAGAGCCCCGTGATGGGCTCAACGCTCAGTGGAGTCTGCTTAATATTCTCTTTCTCTCCCTCTGCCCCTCTCCCCACTAAAAAAAATAAAAATAAAAATTCTTGTCTGGTATAGATACATACTGAAGTATTCGCAGGTGAAATGACGTCGAGATTTTCTTTAATATACTCCAGACTATCTCCCACAAAAAAACTGGGGGCACAACAGAAGAAATGAGAAGGGCAGCATGAGAAACTGTTGATATTGCTGAAGTCGAGTAATGGGTACATGGAAGTCCATTAAACTCTTTTACTTTTGTGTGTTCGTTTTTTTCCATAATAAAAAGCTTCGAAGCATACAATTTTTAAAGGGGTTCCTCATAAAGTAGGTTGGCTGCTTGACTGAATATCATATAACTGCAGAGAAACAAATAGACAGGCTCAAGTGAAGTTTTCGTTATCACGGGGACCTACTCACCCTTCCTACCTTGAGAGCCTTTCCTGGCCTATGACCAAAAAAAGAGACTCCTGGTGGCCTTTGGGAAGAAAGTTCTGAATATGAGTAACTATCACACCTTGACGTGAATAGGTTCTGAACCTGAAGGAGGGTAACGTTTTCCATTTTGGGCACAACTGGTTCCACACCCATCAGATGTCTTTCCTTGCAAAGCCAGGAAGTCGGGACTTGGTGGCCTTCACGGACAGATGAGCACAAGCCAGCTCAGTTGCAACCTGCACTTCCCACTGATAACCGCTCCGACTGCTGCTGCTAACATCAGTATTTAAATGCCAAGAGTAACTTCATTTTCATTTATTCTTATCTAAACATCAGAAAGTATAGCCTGAAAAAAAAAAAAAGAAAGTACAGCCTAAAACACTGTACTTTCTATATATCACTTCTATTCAGAGTTGGGAGTCCAATTTCCAAGGTACAGGATGGAAACAAAAGATCATGAAAGTGAAAGTCTATAATCTTGAACTGATGATGCCACTTTTGCTACCTGAATTGGCACTACACTCAAGCCACTCACCTTGAGTTCCAGTCAAACGTCTCCAGGCTTCGATTCCAGCCTGATTCCACATATGGCATACAACTGTAAATGGCATGTAGGCCATACATAGAGCATGCAGAAGTGATGCATTTGGGGCTCAGTCCATTCACTTTTCTCTCAGGTTTCTTCCAGCATTAGTAATGATTATACCCACTGTTCCCTATTCATTACATCTGCCACAAAATTCAACATCACCCATGGGCTATAAAAATAAACCTTTGCGTAGGTTGTGAACACAGTCAGCTTCTCAGTCCTTTATCAGGAAGTCATAATATTGAGGAAACCCAACCAGCTCAAACAATAATGGAAAAGACTATATAGTACCTGACTCTTGACTATTCAGAGAACAATGCAAATATTAATCTAGAGTCTTTAATAAGACCACTAGGATTTCATTCTCATTTCTACAATTGTTGAGAGAGTAGCTATCCAAGAGCAAAGAAGTGGTTCCACAAATTTTAAATAAGCCAAGCCAGTAAAACTTTCATTACTGGTTTCCATTATGTATTTTTTCATAGTAGATTTATTTATTTTTAAAAGATTTGTTCATTTATTTTAGAGAAAGAGAGAGAGCGCACCAGCGGGAGGGGCAGGGGGAGAGGGAGAGAAAATCCCAGGTTGACTCCATTCTAAGCACAGAGGTTGAGGCGGGGCTCAATCTCACGACCCTAGGATTAGGACCTGAGATGAGGACCAGACCGAAATCAAGAGTCGTTCGCTTAACCAACTGTGCCACCCAGGTGCCCCTAAAGGTGTTACTTTAAAAAATCTACTATGAAGGGCACTTGGGTGGTGCAGTCAGTTAAGCAGTTAAGCATCTGACTCTTGGGGCGCCTGGGTGGCTCAGTCGTTAAGCGTCTACCTTCGGCTCAGGTCATGATCCCAGGGTCCTGGGATCGAGCCCCGCATCAGGCTCCCCGCTCTGCGGGGGGCCTGCTTCTCCCTCTCCCACTCCCCCTGCTTGTGTTCCCTCTCTCGCTGTGTCTCTCTCTGTCAAATAAAAAAAAAAAAAAGCACCTGACTCTTGATTTCAGCTCAGGTCCCAATCTTAGGGTTGTGAGATTGAGCCCTGCCTCAGGCTCTTGTGCTCAGCACTGAGTCTGCTTGAGATTCTCTCTCTCTCTCCCTCTTTCCCCCCCTCAAATAAACAAATAAATCTTTAAAAAAATAAAGTATCACCTTCACTCCAGAAATTTTAGAGAACCCACCAAGAAAGCACCTACAAACCCAACCACTGATAACTTCATTAACATTTGAAGTTTACTTTTTATTCCTTTCTCTGTGCTTTCCATACCACTGGTGCCGCCCTCCCCCCAAATCTCCTATAGATCATCTATGTTGATTTGCACTCTAGTAGGGTGGGGGGGTTGTTCCTAATTTATGAGATCCTAAGTTTTTTCCTATGTCATTACCACATGAGTTTTAATGGCTATACAGTATTTTACCTTATGGAGAGACCATGATGCAAAGTATCATTACGGCAAATCTTATACAGTAATTATAAGATGCACACATATTATATATTTAAGTCTGTTAATTTACCCATTTGATCATAAATGCTTAAAAAAACAAAAGCAAAAAACCTCAGGAGGTCTTCAGAGTTTTCAAAGATAGCTTACTATGTACCAAGCTTTTGGAAATCAGGATGCTATTCAACTGTCCCACCATGCCTGGCATACATAAAGATGATTTATAATGGACAAAGACATGTGATTTCACGAATCTTACATTCTTGAAAAAAGATAAGCGCATACTTATGATCTACAACGCACCTGAAATTTAACAAATATTTAGTAATGCTTCCAAATTTTTAAAAGATTTATTAAACTGCTTGACTAGGTCCAAAAACAGCTGAGGTTTGAAAACTAAACAAAGATCAGGATTTCCAAGTATAAAATTATTTATTCAAAACTATTAATAAGACTCTTAACATCATAAGTGAATAACACACAACCAGATTGATAAATCTTTGGAAAGTTCCCACTCCCATTTCTTTAGCTGGTGACTGATGCAGGCTACCTATGTGCAAAGTTAGTTTCACAACATGAGCTCAACTGGCATCTACCTTCCAAAAATCAGTCTCATAGCAACAAGAGACAATAATCAAGGCAGCAAGCCTGGTTTCATTTTAAGATATATTTTTCCTACAAATATCTCATCAAAAATCAATAGGCCAGGATTCTGGTTCTAATCCTATTGATGAAGAATAATTGAAAACCTGAATGCTCTAGTTAACCATTCTGCTTTATTAAATACAGATACATTATCTACAGTTTTTAAGTAAAAATTTTACAGTTCCCCAGGCATTCATATGAACAATTATGTGAGTGCTATAGATTCAGTTGATTAGAAGACTTCACTAACTTTTCTTTTTTTGTTGTTTCAGAAGCTGAGTTCAGTGATTCATCAGTTGCCTATCATACCCAGTGCTCATTCCATCAAGTGCCCTCCTTAATGCCCATCACCTAGTTACCCCATCTCCCCACCCACCTGCACTAACTTTCCATTAGCCACAAGACGTATCTTAGAAATTGCTCGCAGAAAAAAATTCTTTGACAGGTTGTTTACTTTTATGAAACAGACAAAACAGTGAAGAGAAATAAGTTCAGCTATTTGAGATTCCTGGTTACCTGGACTATGAGGGAAAAATGATCAAAAAGCATATTGGAAAAACAGTTTTATTTTATCCTATAAAGCAGTGGTTCTCATGGTGTAATCACTGGACCAGCATCACCTGATCATCAGTACCACCTGGGAACTTGTTAGAAATGCAAATTCAGGGGTCCTGCCACAGACCTACTGAATCAGAAAGCCTGGGGTGGAGCCCAGCAATCTATTTTTTAACAAGCCTGACAGTTGATTGTGATGCTTGCTTAAGCTTGAGACCCACTGTTGCAGAATCAAGATAGTCAAGCTTGTTCCATGAAAATCGCCACTATCACCAAAAGGAATGAAACATGGTTTGCCTCCCTGAACATGTGAGCTCCTCCTGGCTTGGTCTTATGATCAAGGAGTTTTCAAAGATACCCTTGACCTAGGAGTTATTTCAGCCCTAACTAAAAGAGAACACAGAAAGCCCTTCATGCGGGGGGGGGGGGGTAAAAAAAAGTGCTACTATTTACAACCTGTTCCCAAAGTCAAGGGATGAACAACAAATTAACAATTTAAATTCAGAAGAGGCTGTTACACCATGTATTCTGCAGTTCCCTTGAGAGAACAATCTTCTGTCACAGAACAGACCAGAAAATGAGCTCTGCCAACATCAACCTTAAGAAGTACTGGAATGTAGGGGCGCCTGCGTGGCTCAGTCGTTAAGCGTCTGCCTTCGGCTCGGGTCATGATCCCAGGGTCCTGGGATCGAGCCCCGCATCAGGCTCCCTGCTCTTCAGGAAGCCTGCTTCTCCCTCTCCCACTCCCCCTGTTTGGGTTCCCTCTCTCACTGTGTCTCTCTCTGTCAAATAAATAAAATCTTAAAAAAAAAAAAAGTAGTACTGGAATGTAGATTTTACCCCTCTGAAGCTGACAGCTAACATAAAGCCTGACTAACGTGGAACACTGCACTTGGTCCCTAGTTTCCAAGATTCTTTGTTACCCCTTCCCTTTCTCTCGTATCTATGTTATCAGATATAATGTAAACATTATTCTTCAGTTAAGCTATTTGATAATGTTATGGCACTTCTTGTAGTGATGGAACTGACTTACCTAAAATATGATATGAAATGTGTGTATGTGTGTGTGTATATATATTCATTCATCTTGTTACACACACACACACACACACACACACACTCTCTACACACAGATGTGCTTGGGTGAGTGCACACACACACAAATGTCCTGGATGCTTTAGCTTTTAACACCAACTACCACTGGCCTACTCTGTGTTGGTTAATGCCCTAGTTATATAAAGGGCTCTTGTTCTTGGAATGAAATCCTGAGATATAAAAATGATGTGGCTTGTGTCAGTTACTTGCTTTCACTCCTGGGCCATCCTTCCCAAATATAGCAGCTGTGTCTCAGTGGAAAGAGCATTAGAAGACCTGAGTCGTAGTCCCGACTGTGGAACCTTGGAAAAGTCACTTAACTTCTTGGTCTCCATTGACTTAGCTGTAAAAATGAGATACCACCTAATTCCCAAGGTTGTTGTATTAAGAGAGATATATAAATAATTAAAATATGTTGTACATTATAAAGCTATATTCATCTGTTTACCCCACACATATTTATTGAATGGCGATCATGCAGAAGACACTCTTCTAGGCACTGAGGATAAAAGTGTGAATAAGAAAGCAAAAACCTCTTTCCCAAAGGAGCTTACATTCTTGTGGGAAGGTAAGATTTATTATTAACACAAAGGATAGCTACTCTCCCCCATGTAAAAAAAAATTTTTTTCAGGATTCAGATTTCCCATGGCCTTCTGTGATATCAAGGAGATGTATGATTATGGGATAAAGGTACTTTTTCAACTGCAAAAACAATATTGTTAAGTGAAGGTCAATTAGATTTAACTGAATTAATAACTGAGGCTTCCCCAGTTGTAACCAGTTCCTCCAGTGAAATAATCATTGTCTCTGGAGGCAGAAATGATACTAACCTAGAGAAAATAGGAAAAAATAAATTTTGGTGATCAGAGCAAAACAAAGTATACACTAGATGCTATGTTCAACAATTAAAGGTAGAAGTGGATAATCCTATTTTTCTGTATCTGTTATGGTCATTCCTAAAACTGAACTGGCTGAATTTGATCTGATCATTTTCCAGAACTTCTCATCCTTCCTAGTAAAAAATCCACCATGAGGCAGGAGTGTCCAAAAAAAGAAGCTTCTCAGTCTATCAAAGGAATGATTAGTCTAGGACCGATTTGGGGTGCAGAAGGACAGAGGTCCAAGTAGTCTGTTTAAAAAAAAAAAAATGCGTTGGAACCATACTGCAGTCTCCATTGAATGCAAAGAGCTCTCAAAGAGGCCTGTTGAGAACGCGCACCAGGTTCTAGGAAAGGGGGGGTACACACACCCCTAAAACCTCACCCAGAGGCCAAATATTAATCCTCCTGATCACATTTAAGGTGAAAGGAGAGCAATCCATTTTTAGAGTAACATATATCCATCTCTTTGTTTGCGTCCATTCATATTATGCGCAAATCTACAAGCAAGGCGGACCCTGCAGCTGAGAGACCTCATACAAACCGCCTCCCCAGGAGAAGACAGTAAAACCCCGTCGGGGGGTTGGTGCTGTTTTATTTAACGGGGATGGAAAGAGGGAGTGGTCAGGAGGAGACTAGGAGAGTTCCCTTGCTCCCCCCCCCCCTCCGCCCGCAGACCCTCGATGCCCCGACTGTCGAGCATCTCTGCGGATACCGCATCCTTGCAAGGTCCTACGCAGGTCCGAGATTCTGCTATTCGTCATTTCCCACGCCCTCCAAAACCACCGCCACGATGACCACCCCTCAACAATCCCCTTCCAGGTGCTGCTTAATCTCCAACCCTGGTCCTGGAGGAGCTGCCCCCGTGATCCCCACACCCTTCTTCTGGCTGTTATGTCATCCTCTACCACCTCGCTCGGCCGATCCCCCCCAGACCAATACTGAACCCCCTGGTGTCCTCCAGCACCTCCAAATCTCCAGCCTCTACGCCCTCGTCCGTATCCTGCCCCCGTCTCTATCCCGACCCCCATCCCCGAGCCCCCTACCGGGTCCCTAACCCGACCCTCACACCTTCCTCACCTGCAGCCCAGGAAAACGTGGTTGGTCCAGGCGGCGGAGAGCGCGAGGAGCTGGTCCAGGGCAGCCCCGGGATAGCTGTGCAGGTGCCGACAGATGAAGCTGCGCCGCAGAGCCCACTGCCAGTCACTTTCGTGGCTATAGCGCCACTGCTCCAGCACTGGCTCGGGCGGGGGCGGCGGGAGGGGCGGCAGCGGCGGCGGCGGGAGGGGGGGCAGCGGCGGCGGCGACAGGAAGTCGCCCCCCAGCAGCAGACGTCCGCCAGCCATCTTCTCCGCCCCCAAGCAGGGACCCCAGGGATGAAGGCGGCTACCCAGCAGGAGCGAGCGGGAACGGGGGTCGGTGGGAGGGGCCGGGTGAGGAGGGGCGCGCCGAGGCGCGAAGACCAACTCTCAGGGGACTGGAGTGTGTGCGTGGGGGGCGACCGTTAAAAAGGAAAAGGCGAGCACGAGCTCACGTCCCGACGCCGGGGCGCACGCCGGCGGCACTCCTCCAACTCGTGGAGGCGCAGGAGGGCGCCCGCCGCAGTCACACGCGCGCCGGGGAGGCCGGGTCCGGCCCGGTGCTCCGCACCTCCAGCGACCCGCAGATCCACGCACTGCGCGGTGACGGGGGGGAGACACCAGCACGCTCTGCTCCCCCTCCTCTGGGCTCTAGCCTACCTACCCGCGTGCCGCCCCGAGGTTGTGAGGCCAGTGCGCGTGCGCCGCGGCTGTTCCCTAACTTCGAAATCCCGTCGCCGAATCTCGCGCGAGGTACATTTTTCCCTCCGGTGACGACTACGGGCCTTTGACGCACTACGGTGACAAGCGGAGGGCGGGGACTTTGGGAAGGGAATTTTGGAAGATTCTCTGAGGTTCGGGAACATGATTCCCTGAAATCCCTGGAAGGCGCCCTCAGATGATTGTTGGCACAGCGGCTTGCCTGACGCTTTTGCCTGGGTTTTTGAGCGGTGCGACACTGGGACCGTGCCCTTTGGGGCGGGGCGGGGGACTTCGGTTTGGATTTTACACTTTTTTTTAAAAAATGTCAGCTCTCCGAGGCGCCTTTTCTTCAGAGGCTAGCTTGAAAACCTCTACATCGTGCGTCATTAGCCTTGTATTTTATTGTGAAAACATAGGAAAAATGTAATACTTTGCAAAGAAAATCATCCACAGCGCCACTTCTCAGGTCAGCCACTTGTATCATCCATATGCCATTCCAATTGCTGACAAATACAGACACCATGTTTACACAGTTCTGATCGCAATTGCAAATAATTCTGTATGTCATGTATGAATTTAAAACGTGCAAAATATTACAAAATACAAAAAGAGCTCAAAGAAGAGGGTTAAAAGCTGCACAGCAGCAAGTGGTTAATCACTCCGTCGTCAAACGTTTATCACTCCACCTGCGGATCTGCTCCAGGCAGTTTCCTCGGTCCCGGTCTGCCGGCAACAACGTGCGATGTTCAAGTAATCAACAAATGTCTCTCAGCGGGAATTTACACAGCACCTACTGTAAGCTCAGTATAGTAGAAATACAAAGGAAAAAGAAACAGGGTTTTCTCTGTTGTCCTAGAACTGATTACGATCTTGGTGGGGGAAAACAGTCCTCCATAAAAGTCAGCGCCCCGCTGGCAGCGGGACCTTTGGATGAGGGGGACTTTGACCCATTGCCCTCTTTACCTCTTTAAATGACATATTTTTTAATTTATTTTTTTAAAGATTTTATTTATTTATTTGACAGAAAGACAGCGAGAGAGGGATCACAAGCAGGGCGAGTGAGAGAGGGAGAAGCAGGCTTCCCGCTGCCAAGGAGGCTTCCCGCAGCTGAGCAGGCAACCCGCCGAGCCCCGACCCTGGGATCATGACCTGAGCCGAAGGCAGCCGCTTAACGACTGAGCCACCCAGGCGCCCCTAAATGACATGTTTTTTAAATGACATGTTTCTCATTATATGACACATCTTCTGTATAGGGGTATATTGGACTAAGAAGAGCAGAAGATTAAAGCGGTTTTCACACTGTTGCATAATGATTTATTTCCATGTCTGTCCCATTACATGGAGTGTGCTTTGTCTTTGACTCAAGGGTAAGCATTCATGTTTATTGAAGTAATGGTCTTCAAACTATCAAATCAGAGAACTCGATACTAGGAAGGAAGCTTAGAGATCATACATTCAATTCATCCTTGTATGAGTGAGAAAAATAAGGCCAGAGAGGTGAATTGACTTGCTGAAGGCTGTAGAGACTGTTCTGGCAAAGCTGAGATCAGAATCTCTGTCACCTGACTCCTTATCCAGTGTTCCCCCAGTCATTTGCCATTGCATTGCCCTGGGTTTTGTTTTGTTTTGTTTTTTCCTTCTTCTTCACAGCCAACTTCTGTACCAACTTCTGAAATTTATTTTTTAAAGTTTATTCCCACCGCCCCAAGAATGTCAGTTCCATGAGAAAAAGGAACTCTCATTCATCTTGCTTTTAGCACCTAGACCTGGCTCCGGTAGACACTCCAGAGATATTTGTTGAATTAAATGAATCATTGAATGAATGAATGAATGAATGAAGGCTCTTCCCAATGTCCCAACCTTGTGAAATTCATTTCCATGGAGCCTACATTTTCAGCTGATTTGTTATTTCACAGCTGGATTAATTTCAGCCTAAACTGCCAACTTTGATCAAAATCAGCATTGTACTCAATACACATCATGCCTAGAAAAAGATTTGAAAAAACAAAAACTTCCTCTCGGCGTGGATTAAAACTTCTCCATCATATAGTAACAAATAATTGCAATCTGAGTTTTGAACTTGGACTACAAAATGAAAGGCAGTGAAACCGATATTAGGGGGCACCTGGGTGGCTCAGTCATTGGGCATCTGCCTTTGGCTCAGGTCATGATCCCAGGGTCCTGGGATCGGGCCCCCCTGCATCGGGCTCCCTGCTCCGCGGGAAGCCTGCTTCTCCCTCTCCCACTGCCCCTGCTTGTGTTCCCTCTCTTGTATTCCCTCTGTGTGTCAAATAAATAAAATAAAATCTTAAAAAAAACCCCTGATATTAGAGGCCATTTGCCCTGGGACAGCCATAAGTGGATTCCATTTGTAATTCCCACTGTGGAAAAAAACCCAGCTCCATCCTCTAGAAAACAACAAAATTTGCATGGTTCTCCATGATCTTCTTTCCCTGGTAATCCTTCTGATCAAAAAATCCTTCAGCCAACCTATCTGCAGCCCATCCCCTTCTCACAAGCCACAGCTATTTTCTCAGTGAGCAGGAGCTGAGACCTCTAAGCAGAAATAAATTGCGTAATGGTTGAAGAGAAGTGTAGGAAGGAGTGATGATACAGGCAGCCATCACAATCCTAAAATGATCCAGAACCTTCCTGTCATCATCCATCCTCCTCTCCTCCATCATCTTCCTCTGCTCTCACACAGGCTCTTACCACCATCTTTACACTGCACACAGGGACAGCTCTGAGCTTCCCTCCCTGTCCTTTCCTATGGGGGAGTCAGTGAGGGTTTAAGGGAGGGAGACCCAAAGCCTGGCCCCAACCCCCATAAGCTACCCCCAAAATTAGCTCACTGAAAGTTCTTTTTTTTTTTAAGATTTTATTTATTTATTTGAGAGAGACAGAATGAGAGATAGAGAGCACGAGAGGGAAGACGGTCAGAGGGAGAAACAGACTCCCTGCTGAGCAGGGAGCCCGATGCGGGACTCGATCCCGGGACTCCAGGATCATGACCTGAGCCGAAGGCAGTTGCCCAACCAACTGAGCC
Source organism: Callorhinus ursinus (assembly GCF_003265705.2). Lineage (NCBI taxonomy): Eukaryota > Metazoa > Chordata > Mammalia > Carnivora > Otariidae > Callorhinus > Callorhinus ursinus. The sequence goes on along the minus strand of NW_027397095.1, from coordinate 14,097,618 downwards.
ACCCAGGCGCCCTCACTGAAAGTTCTTGACCAGAGTAGTCTGCTTACAATATCCTCTTGAGGAATGTTTCCTAGTGGATTAGAAGCAATAGGTAGGAGCTCCCACTGGCCAAATCTTGGTAATTTGAGCATCAAAATCATTAAGGACAGCAATGACAGGGGCGCCTGGGTGGCTCAGTCATTAAGCGTCTGCCTTCGGCTCAGGTCATGATCCCAGGGTCCTGGGATGGAAACCCGCATCTGGCTCCCTGCTCGGCGGGAAGCCTGCTTCTCCCTCTCCCACTCCCCCTGCTTGTGTTCCCTCTCTCGCTGTGTCTGTCTCTGTCAAATAAATACATAAGAAAATCTTTAAAAAAAAAAAAAAAAAGGACAGCAATGACAGAAGCCCTAAGTCCACAGTGCTACTAAGTAGCTAAAGAAGTAGTGTGGGAGGAGGGAGGGCCTTGGCTTACAATAGGATACTGTGTGCTGACTGGTAAACGTGAAGGGAGTGCTGGAGTTGGGAATTCATCATTTTATAGATTCGCTCAGGCAAGAATTACCAATAGATGCTAAACCTAGGGGAAAACTTTTTATGAGGAGTGGGATATCTGCATGGATTTCTAGTTTCTCCCCCTCCTCAGATTATTAGTAGCAAAGAAGGAAAAAAACGCAGTAATTATATAGTTGAGAAATTGGGCGACACCTTGACCCCGAATGAGAACAATCTAGTTTTTTAAAAGATTTTTATTTTTATTTCTTTATTTGACAGAGAGAGACACAGCAAGAGAGGGAACACAAGCAGGGGGAGTGGCAGAGGGAGAAGCAGCCTTCCCGCCGAGCAGGGAGCCCGATGCGGGGCTTGATCCCAGGACCCCGGGACCAGGACCTGAGCCGAAGGCAGACGCTTAACGACTGAGCCACCCAGGCGCCCCGAGAACAATCTATTTTTTAAATAGGATTTTAAAAATTATCAATGTCATGGGGTGCCTGGGTGGCTCAGTCGCTTAAGCGTCCAACTCTGGATTTCCCCTCAGGTCATGATCTCAGGGTTGTAAGATCAAGCCCCATGTTGGGCTCCACATTGGGCGGGGAGCCTGCTTAAGATTCTCTCTCTCTCTCTCCACCTGCCCTTTCCCCCCTCTCTAAAAAAATATATATGTCAAAAAAGACAAAGAAAGATTCTATATAAAAGGAGAATAAAGATGACACAATGGGTGATTCTAGACCAAATCCTATATGGCAAGAAAAAAATGTCATAAAGCATGTTTTTCAATAGATAAAGGTGTTGTAAAAATGTTAAATTTACTGAAGTTGATAACTGTGGTTATCTAAGAGAATACCCTTATTATTAGGAAATGCCCACTGGAATATTTAGGGGTAAAGAGCCATGATACATGTAAATTACCTTCAAATGGTTCAGAAAAAAATATGTATAGTTTATCTATAGCTCTATATATGTATAGAGAGAGCACACAATGATAAAGTAAGTGGGGCAAAATGTTTTCAACTGGTGAATCTGAGTCAAGAGTATGTGGATATACTTTATAGTATTCTCGTAAATTAATTCCAAAATTAAATGTTTTGAAAAGTGCAATAGCTCCCTACATTGAGGAAGAATCTCAATCTCGATACCTCTTAATTACTTTTTGTTGTGTGGCCAGCTCTTTACAGGGCTCTCTGAAGGGCTATAAATGATGTTCTTACCCTTTGGAAGCTTGACATCTCTTGAGGAGGGAAGTCTCTCAAACAAGAGGCAGAAAAGATTACAAAAGTTCAGCTAAGAAGTTTGAAAATGGAGAAGAGATCAGGATACGTGGATGGGATCAAGAAAGACTTCAAGGAGAAGGTGGGGGCTGAGCCTCAATAGCAGGATTTAAATCAGTAGAGGATATTTCAGACAAAGTCAACAAATAGTTTGTGTAACTCCAGGAGAGGCTTGTGCAGACTGGTGAGCTGGGATGAAGACTGGGTAGTAGGAAGGATTGGAACATTGGGTTGAGTAGATAAGATGCAGCCAGTCTATAAGTTCCTCAAGAGCAGTGTCTACCTAGATCTCGTGCAACAATATCCCCCATAGCATAAGGCACAGGGCCAAACCCACGGGAGGAGTTCAATATAACCTTATTATTGGATTGAGGACAAGTAATTTAAGCCCCAAACCAAGATAAGGAGTTTGGCCCCAAGTCTATCCATAACAGATAGATGTATAATTTTTTTATAGGTATTGAGCCAAGGGCAGGTACCTTCTAAAGCCCAAGCCAAACGAGCTAAGAGGTAGTGCAGGGTCTGGATAGACACCCAGGTTAAGGTAGCACCTGGTGGCAAAACCACTGTGAGGTACTACTGTCTGATGCACAACTCTTTCCAGGGGGACCCGCATTTTAAAAGAAGGGCTTTGCAAGAAAGCTGTGCTTTTAGCAAAGGGTTGAATCTCCCCAAGTCGGGGCATTTCAGATAGGAGAGGATACTGCTTAACCTCAGTGCTTCCAGCTGGGGCCCTGGCTGCTAGGCTCTTTTGAGGGTTTTAGAGGCCTGGTTCTCTCCCTAGAAGCAGTTGGCATTGTCACCTGCTCAACAATGCCCCAGGAGCAGGCCCCTGCCCCCGCGCCCATGCTCTAGCAGAACTGTATGCAAATTTCCCCCCACTAACTTGCATGAAGTCTTCAGCCATTTGTCTTCATTTCTGATTTCTTTTTTTTAAAGATTTTATTTATTTGAGAGAGAGAGAGAACACAAGCAGGGAGAGTAGGAGAGGGAGAAGCAGGCTCCCCACTGAGCAGGGAGCCCGATGCAGGGACTCCATCCCAGGACCCTGGGATCATGACCTGAGCCGAAGGCAGACGCTTAACCGACTGAGCCACTCAGGCACCCCTATTTCTAATTTCTTTTAACTGGACAGTTTCTTCTAACACCTTTAGGTTCAGTGATACACCAACCAGCACTAAAATGCGTTAGAAGTGGGGTCAGCAAACTATGGCTCACAGGCCAAATCTGCTCTCCCTGTCTGCATTTGTTTTTTTTTTTTTTAAGATTTTATTTATTTATTTTTCTTTTTTTAAATTAATTAATTAATTAATTTTTTGATGTAGTGTTCCATGATTCATTGTTTGCGTATAACACCCAGTGCTCCATTCAATACGTGCCCTCTTTAATACCCATCACCAGGCTAACCCATCCCCCCACCCCCCTCCCCTCTAGAACCCTCAGTTTGTTTCTCAGAGTCCGTAGTCTCTCATGGTTTGTCTCCCCCTCTGGTTTCACCCCTTCATTTTTCCCTTCCTACTCTCTCTTTTTTTTTTTTAACATATAACGTATTATTTGTTTCAGAGGTACAGGTCTGTGATTCATCAGTCTTACACAATTCACAGCGCTCACCATAGCACATACCCTCCCCAGTGTCCATCACCCAGCCACCCCATCCCTCCCATCCCCCCACCACTCCAGCAACCCTCAGTTTGTTTCCTGAGATTAAGATTTTATTTATTTATTTGACAGAGAGAGAAACAGAGATCATGACCTGAGCTGAAGGCAGACGCTTAACGACTGAGCCACCCAGGCACCACCCCCCCACCTGCATTTGTAAGGCCCTCATGCTAAGAACACTTTTTTTTTTACATTTCCTGATGGTTGAAAAAAATTCAAAAGAATAATAATTTAGGACATCGGAAAATGAAATTCACGTGTGAATTTCAAATTTCAGTATCTATAAATAAAGTTTTATTGGCACACAGCCATGCTCATCCTTTCACATAGGATCTATGGCTGCTTCCGTGCTAGAGTGAACAGTTGCAGAGGCCCCATTGCCTGCGAAGCCTAAAATAACTTACCATCTGGTCCTTTAGAGAAAACGTTTGCTGACCCCTGGCCTACAACAATGGTTGTCAGTATGGGACGATTTTGCCCTCCAGGAGGCATTTGGCAATGTCTGGAGACGTTTTTGGTTAGCACAACTTGGGGGAAGGGAGGGTGCTAAACACACTACAAAGCCTTTGTGTAGGCTAGGACAGCCTACAACAGGACAGCCCCTAGGACAGCCCCTAGGACAGCCCCTACGACAAAGAATTCTCTGGCCTCAAATGTCAGGAGTGCTGAGGTTGAGAAACCCTGGATTAGAGAAGCCTAAGGTACTTCGAGTAAAGGGAAAACTCCATCCTTAATAAGGGATGTGGTTTATTGAACAACCAGGTGGTTAATTTACATTAGCTCACGTAGCTTTCACAATAACCCTGCAAGGCAATTACTTCTATTCTCCTTTTACAGACAAGTTTTTTTTTTTAAGATTTTATTTATTTATTCATGAGAGACAGAGAGAGAGAGAGGCAGAGGCAGAGGGAGAAGCAGGCTTCCCGCGGAGCAGGGAGCCCGATGCGGGACTCGATCCCAGGACCCTGGGATCATGACCTAAGCCGAAGGCAGAGGCTTAATCGACTGAGCCACCCAGGCGTCCCTACAGACACGTTTTTAACCCAACTTGCCCCAGAGCACACACGGATAGCAAGTGCGTCGGGTTCCAGCGCCTGTATTTTTCCACCGCCGCTGCTCAGTGACGTCACAAGCGAGCGTTTCTCTCTCTCTCTCTCTCTCTCTCTCTCTCTCTCTCTCTCTCTCTCTCTCTCTGCTGCCCTCTAGTGTGTGAGCTGCACAAACGCAGGACGGTGTCGTTTCCTCCGGTACGGAGAGGATAGGTTCGCTTCTCCGGTCTCCGGGTCTCCAGCCTCTGGCCAACCTGGAAATGAAACCGGGGAAAGAAAACCCTACCTCGACCGCAACCGGAATTGTAGAAAGGTGACCCTTCTCCCCTCTTGCCCACTTTAATGCTGGGGGCAACAGGAGGAGGCTTCCCTCCCCGGTAGACCCAGGACATAAAGTCCTACTTGCTATCTATAGAATGCTTTTGGAGTCATAAAGCATGGTCATATTCATGAATTTCCAGAAGGCATGCAGTGCAGAGTTCTCTTCCTTCAGGAATTAAAACTCACCAGAATCTTGTTCTGGAGAATCTGGCACTCCGCTTCCTCCACCTTTTATCCTAGATGATAATCAGCTCGATGCATCAGTTAAATCCATGCTAATGAAGGAAAAGTAGAGGACTTCCTGCCCACCCCCACCCCGACCCTTAGGAATTGGAGGCCCAAATGGGGAGAAGGGGGCACAGCAGCCCACCTATGAAGATTGTATATGGGCTTGCCTCCCCCGAGCTGCTAGCAGTCACCCACTTGGAAGGCAGCTACCCCCCTCCTAGGACAAACCATGGTGGAACGCATCACCTAACGATTTAAGATCAGATCACACAGCCATTGAGCATTTCTTTGAATTTTATTGAAAATTGACATGGACATTAGAAAGGTATCGAGCTAAACAGTGCTGGTTTTGGGATGTTTCTCCTGGCGAATGAAAGCCCCAGAGGGGTGGTGACTGGTCACACTTTTGAGCAGAAAGAACAAAGGAGAAGAAAGGACAAACACACAGAGATTCTGGAAAACATGCAAAGAGGCTCTCTCTGGAGACGCCAGACAGCGGAATGGCAATGTAGGGATATACAGGAATGAGCACGCTCACATGGTATTTTGATGCGAGTTAAGCCAATGAATTCAAGGCAGATTTATCAACACGAAAGCTCTCCTTGCAGATCCCAGGTTGAGCAGAAACCTCTCTCAAAACCCCAACTGGCCCTGGAGGGTTGAATGGAGTAATTTTGCTCTTCCTAAGCTTAAACCCCCTCCTGTCTCTCATTTCTCCACCTGAGTGTGAGTGGATCCGTTTTCCCGCCTTGCTGGGGGTGGGGCGGGGAGGAGGGTTCTGCAGAAGGCCTGTGAATGCTGCAGAGAGGACTGTCCCTTGACTTACTCTTCCATATTCAGAAATGTTTAATAGTGGCCGTCGACAGTCAACCCAATGGACCGGAGAATTGGTGTTTAAAAAGGAAAGCCGGGAAACTTGCAAACAGCACTTCCACACCCACAGCTGAGGTCTCCTGCCCCAGTCACTTACACTTGGGTGAGTCGTCCTGCAGTTGTCTCTCTGAGGTTACATTTGGTCCATTCTCCAGGTTCTTTTCCTGCCTTGGTTAGATTAGGACAAGACATTTCCATTTAAAATACCATGTAAGCCAGGAGAGAGCTTCTTGCCTGGACACAGGGACACGTGAACACGTGTGGAGCGTGTGGTGTGTGTTATGTGCACAGTTTGAGGGGAGAAGGGGATTGGTTGGTTTCTGGTTTGAGACAATATAATGGCAGTCTTCTCCTTTAGACTTAGTGCAGCTGCTGAAGACAAGATTAAAAAAAGCTGGAGAGGGAGAGAGAAAGAGAAAGAAAACATGGAATTAGCCAAAGAAAAAGGACATTCAAAGTAAGACAAGGCAAGGGGAGTGGGCAGCGGGAGGCAGCACAAATTACACTTGGAGAAGACAGGTTAGGAAGAGGTCACCGATAGACCGCAACCACCGGGAAATCTGCTGAGAAGATTTTAAGAACACCACACACCGGTTTGAGGCTTCTTGTTTTAATAAAAAAACAAAAACAAAAACAGAAAAAACCAGCCACATGTGAATGCCAAATGATCAAAACCCAAACCCAAACCAAAAGTGATCTGCACCGCAGCGAGGAAAAGCAAACTTCTTGGCTTAAAAGAAATGGGGTGTGTGTGTGTGTGTGTGTGTGTGTGTGTGTGTGTGTGTG
>NW_027397095.1:14083792-14090947 GCF_003265705.2 Callorhinus ursinus | reverse complement strand
GATCACATGTGGGGATTTTTCAAGAAAGCCATTCCATCCCAGTCTGGGAAAATAAAAGCGCAGACCATTTCTAATGACTGGATTTGTTTCACCAGAAGGTAACAGAGTACTTAGGGTTATTTAAAAAAAACAATAGTAACAATTGTATTAATTACAAAGCCTCTTCACTGAAGGGAAAAAAAATCTGTCTGCAGTGAGAAAAGCTATCCAGTAAAATAACTATTTTAATCCTTTTTGCTAACTTTCCAAAGGCCTTCTGTTCCCTCGCAGGTTAGATTTTTTTTTGTTTTGTTTACCAAACTTCCTTGATGACAAGGATCTTGTAAGGCACCTGTTCAACACTCGTGTGCCTGGGCCCCAGTCCAGACTTCCAGGAAAGCTGACCGGCCAACAGGCACTGTCAGCAGAAACACTCAGCTCGGGAGCTGGCCTGGAGTCCTCTGCTTTGCCTGCCCCTACCCACTCCATCCTCAGGTAGTTTTCTGTGGGGGCAGGGGGAACCCTCAAAGGCCCTGTAATAATGCTAACTGTTCGTTTTCTCTGGACATCAAAAGACCTTGGTCTCCAGCAACATAGAGGAGCAGGTTGAATCCATTTGTGACAGGGAGCCGGGGTCAGGAGACATTGAATTTCGCCTGGCTTCTGCTGCAAAACAGCCCTGGGACAGCAGCGCCAGTCCCTCGACTTCTCCGGGTCTCCACTTCCTTTGGGTCGTATCTGGTAGACGGACCAAAATTCCTCCCTGGCCCCGACATTCCCGCCTAGTCCTGGAAGTTCTCCCCAGGGCTGGCTGGCGGTCTACTACTTTTTGAAGTTTTCAGAGCTCCTCAGGCCTCAAGGAGTTAATGTATAAACAAATGCAAATGAGAGCCCCCCCATTTGTGAGGCAAATGATAACCCCGGGGGAAATGGTGACCGGCTGGTTGTTTCAGTCTGAGATTCTTGGGAAAGAGTCGTAAAACTGGACACTGAGACATCAAAGCTGCAAACGAGATGCCTTTCCCAAGGAGACTCGGCAGCCCTAATTTAGGATCTCTCTGAGCTCCTGGCGGAGTATCCAGTTTTTGTTTGTTTTGCTTTGAACCTCCAAGCATGGGGTCTCCTAAAACGCTGCCCTATGAGACTTGGATTTTTCTCAAGAAACTAGTGTATACTTCATACTTGCCTCTGGTCAATAACCAGTGACTCAGCCAACAGCACACATCAAAACTGTGCTCTCGCTCTGCCGACAAGAACATGGAAAATGTGTGTGTAGGTTCGCTTCTTGTTTCTTCTACTTTTCGCTTCCTATTATTTATGATCTTGTAGGGAAGAGAGGAAAGCTCCTCCCCATTCTCAACACCTCAAAAAGCCCTGAAAATTTGGCATAGCCTGGTTTAACTGTGTGTTTGGGGGAAAAATATAACTGATCAAAAATAAAAAAACCTCAAAAAAAAAAAAAGTAAAGAAGAAGAATCTCATGATCAGTGCCAGGGGACTCTGGAGGCAGAACTCAGAAGAAGAGGTGGGACTCAAAGTGGAAGTACATGGCAGGGGCAGGGGTGGGGGCTGCTGCCTGGCGCCCCCCCAACAAAGGAAAGCTGTCAGTTAAAATAGGAACCTTGGCTTAAAAGGCTAAATGGAGTCCAGTCCAGCTGTAGCGGGGAATACTATTCAGTACACAGCCATGGATTACTGCAAAGGAAGGGCAGAGAAACGGCGCGTTAGCCACAGATCATTGCCACGTGACCTTCAGCTCTCTCTCTCTCTCTCTCTCTCTCTCTCCCTGGCCGAACACCAAAGGCCGCTGTACCTGGTGACCCTGACAGTGGAGGGCTCTCTACTTCAAAGGGGTTCCCAAAGCCACTATCAGATGGGCCCGTTATAAAAATTGGGGCTGGAATATGTTTTAAATATCACACTGTTAGACTGGAGATAAAGTCAGGGGCCTTCCGAGACACAACACCTCTTCTCTCCTCCCCAGCTGATGGTCTCACCTCTTCTTATGGGGGGACACATGCAAAATACAGATTAAAACTCATGCCCTGCACCAAATAAACGGACTGGAAGACTCATCAGAGCAAAGCTGAAAACATTGCTTCTTTGGCCACGCAGTTTGGCAGTTTCCAGCATGAACCTGCGACTGGGCCTGCCTGAGTGGGATGGTGTGGAGCCCTAGGGAGATTACAGAGATACTGAGACACCTCAGAAGAATTCCAGAAGTCTATCATTGAAGACACTAGGCTGGTAATAACATTCAGGTTTATTCTCCCTTCTGCATTTGTGGGGTACCCAGAATTATAGAGAGCAGAAATTTATGCTATTTTCTTCAGCAGTCATGTTTTCTGGAAAGCGCTTGATGTCAATAAACTCGTTCTGGATTTTTAACACAACCTGAGTGCACTTACTTGGAGCAACTCAAAACAGGAAAGGGCTGGGCTGAGAGGCCAGAAGAAAAAGGCACCAGAGGATCTCCTTTTGGAGCCCTCCCAGAAGGGGCCATGGCTGCTGTTGGGGGTTGGGGGGGGCCAGGGAAGCCCAGTGCATGGGGACTAACCGGGACTAACTGGCATTTACCCAGGCACGGTGGAGGCAAATACTTCAGGGAAACAAGCAGCAGTCAGAATTCGGACAGGGAAGCTGGTGGTGGAGAATAGCAGACGAGAGTGGGGGGCGGGGGTGGGTCGGCGGAATTGACTGGGATGCAGGAGGCATCGCCATTTCCGAGCCACGTGACTGCTGGCTTCTTGACCAGAGGCCAGACACCATCCTCAGACTCCCAGGCTTCTATAAACTTTGGCAGGAAGAGAGGGGAGGGCATGGGTTGTGTGTCCCCTCAGGCGTGTTAAGGGGGAATTAGAGAAGGGGAGGCCCAGCTCTGTTGCGCAGGAAAAGGGTGTCTACAGGAAGCCCAAACTGAAAATGAAAAGAGAAGTTGGGTTAATGAATGGATGGATTAATGTATAACAACAACAACAACAAAAAGGTTAGAAGAAAATTGTCGTGATGACTCGTGGATAAATTAGAATATAGCTATGTTAGAATAAGGTCTTACTGCATTGGCTCCTGGGAACATGCTTTCTCTCTCACGCACCCCCACACCCCTCTGAGTGGCAGGAGCGTGGCATTAGCTAAGCAAAATAATTATCACCAGCCACAAGAATACTTTCTCTCTTTCTAATGACTAGGCCCTAACGCCCCCTTGCCACCCAGACACCGTACGGGAGTCCGGTCAGCAAATCTCCAGGGGGCCTCAGGCCGCTGGGTAGAGCGCCAGGCTCTCCGCCATGGACTGCCTTGTCCCATAGGGAAAGCAGAGGAGGTGGAGGTTTCTCCTCAGGTCGACTTGAGCAGCCCCAGTCAGCTAACTGGTACCCTGGGGCAAGATTGTTTCAGAAGTATCTGGAGATGGTTGAGGGGTCTGCAGTAGGATCCAGACCACGGTTACCTGAAAACCTGAACTACGGCTATCTATTACGGGTATACATTTATCTCACTAAATCAAGGCTGTTATTAGATGTCTGGGAGGGCTGTTACAAGCACATGCATATGGGAGTATGTTTGTACAGTCCCGTCCTCAGAGCGAATACATCCACACAGCTCTCCACACACGCACCTCTACTCTCTCTCTCTCTCATAGCCATTTATGTCAGGAATTAGGAGCTCTGCATTCCTTTTCCAGCTCTGCCACTAACTCACTGTGTGAGCCTTGGTAAGTCTCTGAAATCCCCCACTCCTCCATCCGCTCATCTGGCAAACTGAAGATTATTCCTTTCTTCTCTACCTCACAGGATTGTTGTAAGGTGAAAATAATATGTCGTCTGGAGAAACGCGTTAAAAATATTGGAGAGTATTAAAATGCCACACGAACGCTCACCCCTTATTCTAGTCTTTGTCTACTTCCCAGCGGAAGAGAGACCTAAACAACATGGCGACGGCCTATGTTCTGGGCTGCGTGGGAAGGCGGACACATTTTGATACGTGTATCCTGTCCGCATACTGTGCACACACACACCCCCCCCCCCCCCCCCCCCCCCACGGGCCAAGGGGCCAGTAACCATTGAGATACAGTACTGGCAACTGCTAGGGGTCCCAGAGGAATTTCTCTTAAACAATTGCAGAGAGTGGCCCCTAGCGCCTCCAGCAATTTCAAAACCAGTGAGGAAGAGCGAGCCTCCCTCTGCCCGCAACTCCAGTTCGTGAGGGGTGGCCTTTGTGATCTGCCCTTGGAATGAGGGCTTTGGGGAGGGGACAGGCTGCCTTTGTGGCTTTCAGATCCCCTGGAGCCAAGGCCTCCCTCCCTTATTTGGTTTGGAACCGCTCTTGTGGTCTGCTGGGGAGAAGCCTGCCAGGAAAAGCCAATCTACTCGGGGTTGGGGTGGGCTGTTCCCACTGGTTGCCAATTGCCTCTCACTTGTACAGCATGGCTTTAATTATAGTTTTGCCAGAAATCATTTTCGTAATGGCTACTAACAATGATTTACTCAGGGAAACCTGAACCAGATTGTGTCAGGCCGTGTGCACTAACCGGAGTCAACTGAAATCGAACCCACCAGGATTCATCTTTCCTGTGGTCCTCATTGAAAACGGGGGAACAAATGAACGGAGCCCCTAAAGGCGTCGGACACTCTGCTAAAGGCACGAGAGCCACGGTGGTGGACAGACGCTCTAGGAGTTCAAGGTCTTCCCAAGTAGAGATCTGCAGTTTAATTCCTGTCAACTAACAGGGGCTCCAAGACTTGCCTTTAAGTGAAACAATCAATTGTTGCATTGTTCTTTTAGGGTTGTTTCCTTTGGCCCAATTTCAGGGGCCTTACGTTTCAGAAGCCTCTGTGGACTTCCTCTTGGAGATTTGCTGGAAAGTAGGCTGTTTTGCCGGCTGCCCGAAGTCCCCAGAACAACAGCTGCAGCAATCAGTTTGGCAACTATCAGCAGGCTCTCCATTTAAATCATAAACTACAGTGGTGAATGGGGAGAAGCCTTCTCTATATTGTATATTCCCTGATCCAAACAAAGCAAATGTAAAAGGCATTTATGAGACACCCGGGGTATTCGGAACATTGACGAGAGATGTGATGTTAACGAATTGTTCATTTTGTAGGTGTGGTAATGGTGGTGTTGTGGTTACGGGTTTTTTAAGAGTCATTTATCTCTTAGGGATACCTGCTACAGTATTTACAGATGAAATGATACGGCTTTTGCTTTACAATAATCCAGCAGGTTTGGGATAACAGATGAGATGGCATTGGCCATATGTTGAGAGTTGTCTGGGGGCTGGGTTTTGAGCACATGGGGCTGCATTATACTCTTCTTCTCTCTTGTTCCTGTTTGGAAGTTTCTATGGTAAAGTTTAAAAAACAGCAATAAGCTTAATTATGTGAAACATACTTATGTCCCCTCCCTACTCACTGAGTCTAGGAAGAATAGGTAGAAGGGGCTTAATCATTGCTATAAACAACCCTTAAACTACATGATGCCAAGGACTGCATTATTCACTCCATAGACATAATAGCCCTCAGGAATCCATGCTACCAAAGGTTACCTGCTTACTTTCTTATCAAAGGTGTTCATGAAGCTGACCTTTATGGAATGAAATGTAAGGAAATCTCTATAATATTTGAAATCTCTTCATTTTCTTCCACTTTTATTGTAGTTTTTTTTTCTGGGGGGGGCACACAGCCAAAGGAAATTTGAGAACTTGAACCCCTCAGATAAAAAACAGCCACCAGAGGGAAACAGAGAAGCAAGTTTCCGTTGACTTGGAACATTCCCGAACCTGGGGGTCAACGCCAACTGTGACATTACAGGACACACTAGCGAGCCCAGTGATTTCCCTCATCATTACCCGTTAGTTAATTTTGAAAGCAATGATAAGGGCACTTTTGAGAAAAAAAGAATGGCCAAAGTGACACCTCAGTGACTGATCACAGGATCCACCTATGCTACTCAACTGTTCCAATGGCAAGTCCGAAAACACTCCACTTGTCACCACACAGGCAAACATTCCACATGTACACTTGAGACTGCAACAAACTGCTTCTTAATACTGTCATTTGCAAGAGCTAGGACAGTGAAGCAGCTTCTTTCGTGACTAGGTATGTGTGTTGGGTGGGGAGCAGGATTTGGGGAGATGTGTTCTAGAAGCCACCGCCAGTTCTATTTCGAGTTAATAAAGCTTACCAGGACCTGGGTCTCATGCAGCATGCAGCAAACAGCAGAGTTAACTGTAAAATAGTAAGAGCTGATGAAGATGGAGTGAGCTTGAGGAGAAATCCAATATTATGAGTTGACACAAACGATGAAGGGTAAGCGATCAAAGGAAATGAGGAAGAGTGGGGGCGGGGGAGGGGGAGGGCGGGAGGCTAGGGACCCCTGAAACACCGGTACTCTTTCTTAACCTCTGCAGAGACATGTCTCCCTACGTAGGGTCTTCTGCCTGGAGCGGGGCTGGGCGGGGGGGGGGGATCAGTCCATGTGAGACCACTAGGAGAGAGAGCCTGGTCTGGGAGGAACTTCCACTACACATCCTAACGGGGGGTATTTATAGTTTAGTGTCAGTGGGGTCCAAACAAAGGAATCTCCTGGGGCGCCTGGGTGGCTCAGTCGTTAAGCATCTGCCTTCGGCTCGGGTCATGATCCCGGGGTCCTGGGATCGAGCCCCGCATCAGGCTCCCTGCTCGGCGGGAAGCCTGCTTCTCCCTCTCCCACTCCCCCTGCTTGTGTTCCCTCTCTCGCTGTGTCTCTCTCTGGCAAATACATAAATAAAATCTTTAAAAATAATGTTAAAAACAACAACAACAACAAAGGAATCTCCTAATTCCTGCAAGCAGGCTGCGAGGCTGCCCCAGGGATTGAGTTAACAAATACCCCAGGCCAGGAAGGCAGCAGGTTAGAGCTAGAAAACAAATTTAGTTCTTTCTGATCTTAAAAACAAGAACCCGTTCCTGCTGGTGTGACTCACACACAACGCCAGGTCAGTTAATATACGGTGTGTCCAAAGAGGCTTTTTTTCCTGGCTGGTTAAACTTTATCCATCAGGTAACACCAAAACAAGTTCATTAGTCAGTGAATCTGACACAGAGTGTGGTGACTCAGTAACAAAAATCTCTGGGCTCATGGGTGAAAATGTTCAAATTACACTTCTGAATAATTGGATGGCGAAATCGAGTGCTTTCA
>NW_027397095.1:14076522-14083692 GCF_003265705.2 Callorhinus ursinus | reverse complement strand
GGGAGCCCGATGCGGGGCTGGATCCCAGGACCCCGGGATCATGACCCGAGCCGAAGGCAGACGCTTAACGACCGAGCCACCCAGGCGCCCCTGAAGTCACAGTCTTATCCCTAAGTGACCAGCCAGGCACGGAGGAAAGAAAGAGGCTCCCTCCTTCTGGCAGACAGCCCATAGTTGAGTCAGGAGCAAGTCGCTAAGAACAGAAGGCAAAGACCGTGGACACCTTTCGGATCCTCGGGCCCCTTTGGTAAGGACGTGGCCCAGCACTCCCTGTGAGGGTTCCCGGTGTCACACTGCACAAGCAATAGGAGCACCGGGGACCCCTGGATAGGTCCCACTGGACAGCCTCTCCTCTCCTCTGACTCCGGGATGAGGAACGGGGAGCTCGGGCCAGCAAAGCCTGGAGTCGGCTCAGGGCTATGGGTCCGCACGTAAGCAGGAGCCCGCGCTGTCCTGCCTTACCAAATACCAGGGCAGATGGACAGACTCTGCTTGAGGACGGGGCGCGTGGAGTCTACTAGCATCTGGGGGCTCCCCGCCAAGCTCTCGGCATCCCGGGCCAGGAACAACGAAGCGGCCAAGAGGCGGGGATGGCACAGAGTGGGAGACCCGGACTGGGCTGCGGCCTTCAGTAAAAGCAGTGAAACTGCTGGCTGCAGCTAAGTGAGAATGGGGTAGGGGGGCTACAGGCATGGGGAGGTGAACATCTCAGACACAAGGATGAACAAGCGGGCCCGTAAGCCAGATCGGCGCCAACTTCTCGGGCGAGCAAGAGGGTGCCCAGAGGCTTCTGCGAGGGCGCACGCTCCCCCCTCCCCTCTACCTGTCCTTCTCCTTCACCTCTTTCTTACACCTCCGCAGATCTCATGGTTTCCTCCTTTCTTTCTCCCCTCCCACATTCCGCTCGCCTCTCTTCTGTCTCTCCCTCTCCTCCTACCCGAAGCTTGCAAGGCTTTCCCAAGCAGCCGAGCGGAGGGGCCGGGCTCCCGGGACCGCAACAGCACCCCCCCCTACTCTCAGTTCCCCAAACTCAGGGGACACAGAGACCAGTTGTAGGGACCCAAACACAAAACGCACCTGTCGGCCCCCAGAGCTCACCTCTGGCCCCCAGCCCCCCTAGTCTCCGGGCCCTGTGCTGAGGGGACGAGCAGGAGGAAAAAAGAGCCATAACCCCAGAGCCGCCCACCACTTACTTTTTCTTTTCTTTGTCCCTTTTCAGAGTCTGTGAGCCTCCAGCTTGGGAGCCCTGGGACTGGAGCAGCTCAGCCGCCGTCTTTCTCTGTTTGAAAGCATTCACTTCATCGTCCAGGGATTTCTTCTTATCCTCCAGCTTCTTCTTCTCGTCCTGGTGCAGTTTCTTCAGACGGTCAAACTTCTCGTGCAGCTGGCAGGGAAGCACAGGGGGTCTGAGGAGGGGCCCCCCCGGGGAGCTCCTCCCCGAGGAGGCCAAGCCCAGGGCAGGTGAGGACCGGCAGGACCCGGGCACCCGAGGAGACACGTCCGCCAAGGAATGCTGAGATGGCACCGTGTTCGGAGCGGAGCCCTTTCCTGCCACTTCACCTCCACGTTTCTGCTCTTGAACGTGGTCAGGGAACTGTTATTAATGAAGGTGAATTAATCATTAGTATCAAGAACCATTTCTGTTATTATTGGTATTTTATGAGGAAACAGAAGGGCAGAGAAGTGAAGGAATTTGCCCAAGGTTAATCCATGCTTCGGAGGATTATACAGTGAGATCACCCAATATGAGAGGGGGGGCCCCTATCTTTCCTTACCCCCTCCGGTCAAGGAGGATCACCATGGGTTGCAGAGAAAACTTCAGCAGTGCCAAAGCTGGTCAAAGAAAATACTTGTCCTCAGACATGGAAAGAGATGAAAGGATTTTATAAAACGGACTGAGTGCAGACACCTCAGCTTTGACCAAGGGGAGACTCAGCTAGCCCTGAAGAGAACCAGACAGCCAAAGGAGAATGGTAAGAACGTTCTGGCACGCCACTGTGCTGACACACCAGAACGTGATAAAGTACCCTGAATACTAAGAGCAGACCAAGCATAACCTCTCTTTCTTTTGAGGGTTCTGGACAGAATGTAGGATTCCATAGCACTCAAAGCATATCACGGAGGAGGGCAGGTCTCCGGCTCTTACAGGTATTTGGGACTGCCACTTAATAAGGGCTGGTGGACCACAGGCTTGCCGTGTAGCCCAGCTTTTACTAGCCCCCTGGGGTAGCGTGGAGCAAGCTGTGACCATCCATTGCTCTAACCCGGCTCTTGTTCATTGGCCTTTCACTCATTTATCTTTGAGATCCCCTCAACGTCTCCTCCAAAAGTACTGGGTGACATCTTTCTTTTGAAAAGTGAAACTGAAAAAAAAAAAAATCAATGTCCATGCCACGGACTTAGGTCTTGACTCTTGAGCAGCACCGCCCAATAGAACTTTCTGTGGTGACGGAAATGTTCTATAGCTGTGCTGTCCGATATGGTAGCCACTAATCGCAGGAGGACTGAGCATTTGAAATGCGGCTGGCTAATGCGACCGAGGAACTGAGTTTTAAATTTTATTTAATTTTAATCCGCTTAAGTGTAAATAGACACATGTGGCTAGTGGCTACAGTATGGGAGGGCGTGGCTCTAGAGAATTAAGTAACAGGGAATGAGAACACATCCTGGCCTTGGGAGATGAGGGATCAAGAAGACACAGATCTCATATCGTCCTCGGTGCCAGCCAAGGCAGGGCTGCTGATGCCGGGCCCCATTCCTGCCTGGAAGCCTCGAGGCTCCCGCTGGCTGTGTCCAAGTGCAGCCCCCTCTTCCTGCCTGCTGGGCAGTCAGGGTCACATTTACCTCTTTCTCTGCCTCTTTAAGTTCAGCTTCTTTCTCTTTGACTCTCTGGACAAACATCTGTCTCATCTCCTCTTCTTTTTTCTGGAGCTCCCCCAGGAACTCATTCCTTTTGGCCTCATAGGTCTCCTGTAAGCTGCGAATATGGTCAGGTTAATTCCCTTGCCTTTGGAATGACTCCTAGTCAATGAAAACTGGCCCCAGTGATCCTCCCCGGGTCCCCCGATCCCCCCTTTCCCCAATTCTGGGAGAGGTGCCAAAACAGAACCACAAAGCTGCAGGCAGCCGGCCTGGCATGTGACAGCAGGGTCACGGGCTGCTTGCGGGGGCTGGGGCAGCCCTGGGGAACTGACAAGATACTTGGAACTGGAAGTGACTCAGAGCATCTGTTTCTCCGCCCTGGTTATACAGATGAAGAGAGAGGGCCAGACAGGTGAGGTGATTTGCTCAAGACCACATGGCTAGATAGAGGCGAGCCAGGGACCAGAAGCTGGGTCTCTTGTCTCTTAATCTGGGTCCTTCCTCTGCACCGGCCTCCCAGGTCCTGGCTCTGAAACTGACCACGTTAGTGAATTATTTCAAAAAACACCCGGTGAGACTCCACTGTGTGCTGGACACAGGACTAAGCGACACTCTGCTAGTCATTCAACATCTAGAGCCAACAGCCACTAGGCCCGCCATCAAGGAACTCATGGTCTACTGGGAGATGCCCAGGCCAAGTCTCCACACCCCCAGCCTCAGTTTTAAAGCAACAGGGGTCAGCCTAGTGACGAAGAGGAGGAATATTGCTCCGAAGAGGGCGGCAGGCGGAAGGGCACATGTGGAGAGAGGATGATGTACTTGGGGAGCTACGCATAGTCCAACATGGCCAGAGAACACGGTGGAAGCTGTGGAGTAGAGGGAGGCGAGGTTCCCGAGTCTGGCAAAAGAGAGTGGGTTCTGGATGTCGTATTACCCACTTGGTCATTTATCCACTGCAGGGTTTCAAGCAGGAGGACTGACTTCATGCAATTTGAAAATGAGAAAGACCACCCAAGGCTGTTGCGCGAAGGACAGACTTCCCAACAATCCAAGTAAGAAACGATGGGATCACTCAGTCTCACAAGAAAGCCGGAATAAAGAAAGAGATCTCACCATTTGCCACGATATGGGTGGAGCTGGGGGCGGGTGTGAGGCCAAGCGAAAGAAGCCAGCCAGAGAAAGACAAATGCCACGTGATTTCACTCATATGTGCAATTTAGGAAGCAAGACAAACGAAGCAAGAGAAAGGAGAGACAAACAAACAAACAAACCAGACTCTTAAATACAGAGAATAAACCGCGAGTGGTTGCTGGGAGCAGGGGTGGCTGAGGGATGGAGGAAATAGAATAAAAAAGAAACGATGGGATCTGAATGTTAAGGGCTGGTAGGGATGGAGGATTTGGGGGGAACTTAAGGAACAGTGAGGGAAGCAGAGCGCCTAGGACTTGGAAAGACTTAAAATAATTGGGGTGTTTGGGCTCGGGCAACCCGGTGGACGGTGGACCCATGAAGTGCAGCAGGGAACACTGGGAAAGGGGTGTGTTTACGAGGGAAAAAGATGAACTGAAGCTTAGACAGCTGCATTTGGAGGCACGTCCTCCATGGGACGGACATCTGAGTGAGAATAGCTGGTCAGCAGTTGGAGCAATGGGTTTGGAGCTCCGAAGTACGATTTTGGCGGGGGACTCATCCCTTTCTAGGCGTAAGTAGGACTGATCGTAGAAAGAACCTGCCACCAGGAGAACACAGAGCGACACAAGCAGAGGCCCTAGGAAGGACCCCTGGGGCACACCAACATTTAAAGGAGTAAGCTGAGGACAAGGAGCCTGCCCGTATGGGCCAGAAGGAGCGGCGAGAGAGAGAAGGACCCGACCCAGCCAGGCCAGTGCGAGAAAAGCCAAAGGCAGAGAGAATTTCAGGAAAGAGGCAGTGGGGAGGAATATCGAAGGACGCATTGAAATAAGAAAAGATGGGAACCAGACGCCCCATCATAACTGGCCATGAGCATGTGATTGTCGGCCTTGGAGGGAGGCATTTCGGAGGCGCAGTGGGGGCAAAAGCCAGTAAATACAAACCACTCTTCCTCTTTCCCACCAGAGCCAAACTTCTTGAAAGGGCAGGGGGTGGCGAGGGGGAGGAGTTAAGGGAGTGTTTCTTCAGGATGAGCATGTCTGCATGCAATGTGGAAAGGAGCCCGGGCAGAGGGCGAAGACTCGGGTAACAGGTGTTCAGGATGGAGTGGGAGGAGGGCAGTGGACTAGAGAGGAGCAGGCAGTAAGCGTCTGCCTTCGGCTCAGGTCGTGATCCCAGGGTCCTGGGATGGAGCCCCACATCGGACTCCCTGCCCGGTGGGGAGCCTGCTTCTCCCTCTGCCTCTGCCCCTTCCCCTTCCCCTGCTCATGCTGGCTCTCTCCCTCTCTCTCTCTGACAAATAAATAAATAAGTCTTTAAAAAAAAAAAAAACAAATAAAGCTATGGGAGGGGAAGGAGAGAGAAAACTGAGGAGGGCCCACCAGAGAGGTGAGCACAACTTTCTCCATCCCCAGGAGCTCTGGCAGCCCCTGTCCCTGAAGGGGAGCGAGTCCCCCCTTCTGGAACCAGGCCTCCCTGCAGAACTGGCCACACTCTGCCCGCAGAGGCCAGCTTTGTCCTGGGAACAGACACTATGGGATCTCAGGGGCCCTCTGAAAGCCTTCTTGGCCCACAAGCGTCCCCCTCACTTCCTCAATGAGGCCCAACACTTCCTGAGAGGAGACTGAGCTATAAGAAAGGACACACATGGTGATTTCAAGAGTGGGGCTTATGTCCTGCGTCATGCAGACAGAGCGACGACGATACTTGGCCTCTGGCTCCTGTCGGCATAGTAAACTGCTTTCGACAACATTCCTCTTGTCTGAAAGCATCTCCGATTCTGATTTGGGAAGTATGTCAAGGATTATTAACATCCCGCGGTCAAAACAAAACTTGCCCCTGAACGCAGACACTCAAGGCAGCGCCTGAAGAGCGTGAAGGTCACCGGCACGAGCGCAATGACTGCTACCCGGTCCCGTCATCTGGGCTTGACGAGGGGAAGGAGGGGCAGCCGGGGTCTGAAGAAGAAAGCGGGCCAGAGGACAGGCACGGCTGCCAGGTTGTGGGACGAAGCCTCGGCTCAGGGGTCCCCTCCGGCACAGCGGACGGCAGCCGGCACACGCAGGTGTGTTTGTGGCTGTGGGTGTGCGGCAGGGAGCCCGGGGCCCTTGCTGGTCCTCCCCGGCCCAGCGCTCACCGAGCCCGCCCTGCCGCCGCGGAGGGGGCGGCAAGTGCAAGGGGCAGGTGACAGCTCTGCGGCTCTAGGTCCCGGGCCCTGGGTCTCGCCTCCCCGTGGGAGCTGGCCCGCACAAGCCTTCCACAGTCATGGGCCGGGCCGGCCTGGCCAGAGGAGTACCTGAAGGGTTTGCTGTCGGGGTCGGTGTCCTTGAAGCCCATCTCCTCCAGCTTGCAGCGCCGGTAGAGCTCGTAGTGCCGGCTGTGGGTCTGCTCCCGGAGGTCCTCCATGTTCACCCGGATCAGCATCTCCCGCAGCTTCACGAAGTCGCAGTGGGCCTCGTTCTCGACTGCACGGCAGGGGAGGGGGGATTGAAAGCGCACTGAAAGGAAGGCCAGAAGCGGCGGAAAAGGACGAATCGAGAGGCCAGATGCCTCACGGCCACATGGCCTTTCCACCTGTGTATCTGGAGCCTGCGAATTTGCCTCCTGATTCACTTTTCCATGGAAAACGCACGCGGAAACTTACAAGGCTGACGGTAATGGAAAACTGCAAGACCATAAAAAAACATCTAAGAAGACACTCGGGAGCACCTCAACCCAAATGCACCAGTCAGACCCTCCCCGGGAATGTTTATTTGCTCTGCACGACACTTAGGCTCATGGCAAATGCACATTCAGCCATCTGTCCAATAGACAGTTGTGGTATCTCTGCTCCCAGTATGGCATGAGGCACCGGGAATTCAGAAACGAAGCCATGAACTCTTGCCCTAAGGATCTTTTATTTTTTATTTTTTATTGTTATGTTAATCACCATACATTACATCATTAGTTTCTGATGTAGTGTTGCATGATTCATTGTTTGTGCATAACACCCAGTGCTCCACGCAGAACGTGCCCTCCCCAATACCCATCACTAGGCTAACCCATCCCCCCACCCCCCTCCCCTCTAGAACCCTCAGTTTGCTTCTCAGAGTCCATCGTCTCTCATGGTTCGTCTCCCCCTCCGACTTACTCCCCTTCATTCTTCCCCTCCCGCTATTGTCTTCTTTTTTTTTTTTT
>NW_027397095.1:14020214-14076422 GCF_003265705.2 Callorhinus ursinus | reverse complement strand
ACTGTTGAATCACAGATCTGTACTTCTGAAACAAATAACGCAACATATTTTAAGAAAAAAGGAAAAGAAGAAGATAACAGGAGAGGAAGAAAAGGGGAGTATGTCAGAGGGGGAGACGAACCATGAGAGATGATGGACTCTGAAAAACTGAGGGTTCTAGAGGGTAGGGGGGTGGGGGGATGGGTTAGCCTGGTGATGGGTATTGAGGAGGGCACGTTTTGCATGGTGCACTGGGTGTTATGAACAAACAATGAATCATGGAACACTGCATCAAAAACTAATGATGTAATATATGGTGATTAACATAACAATAAAAAAAATTAAAAAAAAAAGAATTCCTCCTATCAGTGAGGTCACGTGACACATGTCTTTCTCTGATTGACTTATTTCACTCAGCATAACACCCTCCAGTTCCATCCACATCGTTGCAAATGGCAAGATCTCCTTCCTTTTGATGGCTGCATAATGTTCCATTGTGTATATATACCACCTCTTCTTTATCCACTCATCTGTCGATGGACATCTTTCGCCCTACGGATCTTACAGCGGAGTGGAAGAAGAGATGCAACTAGGCAAATACAATACAATGCAAAAATGACCAAAATGGAGGTCCATGCGGTGCAAGCCCAGAAGAGGGGGGCCGAAGGTGCCCCAGCAGAGTGAAGGCTTCACCGGAGAGGCAACCCTTAAGATGACTCTTGAGGGAAGAATCAGAATTTATCAGGCAGATCAGGGAAGAGCCCACGCAAGGTCTCAATAAGGTTAGGCAAGGTTACGTGGCTAGCAAGTTGCGGTTGGGATTGAAATGCAGGCGAGTTAAAGGAGAGGCAAAGGCTCTGAGCAGGTGCCAAGACTCCAAAGAATAAAAGGGAAGAACGAGGACATCTACCAAGAGGGCTGCGGACCAAGGTGTGGCTCGCCTGGATGGTAGGTCGTAGTTTCAAAGGAGGTGTCTTTTAGAGGGTGGATAACGGCCTGACAGCAGCAATGACGACCGGGACAAAGTGGACCCCACTTTCTGGCCTGAATGCACAAGCCCCCCCACCCCACCCCACCCCCCCGTCAAAAGGGTACGGCAAAGGTCTGCGTTTGGGGCCGTAGCCCAGAAGGACAGAAATAGAGACCAAATCATAGCAAAGTGCACTTCCGGTTGGAATACAAGGCTGTGTGCCTCCAGGCATGGCTCCCCTGGGTTGTGGTGAGGGTGTCTGGCCTGACCATGTGGGGACGGTGTGGTGTCCGAGATGATGAACTGGCCTAGTCACCCTAGGTTCTGTCTTCCAGGGCCCGGGAGAGGGGAGTGGGGGCAGGGAGGGGGTCTGGGATGACAGGGTGGGTCACAGTTGCAGCAGACTGCCTTGTGGCCATCAGAGTAACCTTTCCAAAGCTCAGATGGGCTCACATAACCCCTCTGCTTAAGACCCATTGCTTTGGGGCACCGGGCTGGCTCGTTGGAAGAGTATGCAACCCTTGATCTTGGGGTCATGAGTTTGAGTCCCTGTACAGTGGGTGTAGAGATTACTTAAATAAGTGAAACTTTTAAAAATTAAAAGAAAAAAGACCCATTGCCTTGGGAATAAAGCCCCTTGCTGCCATAGAACATAAGCTAATATCAAAAATCACATCAGTCAGGCAACTTCTCGGGACCAGCTCTTCCTCCAAGTCCGGACAGTGATCCCTGGTGGCTGGTCAGAAGGACTGCCTCCAAGGTCACTCGAACAGAACAGTGAACTCCAACTTGTACAAAAAAAACCTTCAAAAACCCCTTTGTTGGTTAGGTGTGCACGATCTAAATTGGAGGAAGTCACTGGAACCACAAACTCATTCCCAGTTAGGACTATGGGTCCAGGAACCATTCACAAAACGTCCCTAGCAGAGCATCTCGGCCCCAGACGGCAGAGAAGACCAAAGCCTAGCCCAGCCCCGATAACCAGTCTTGTCCTACCTATGGAAAAATCCAGCGATCACTGGAGAGGCTCCAGCATGCCCGAAAGCATGCCAGCCTTGTATGTGAGGTGGACAACCTCCTACCCACTTCCCATTGTTTGCTCAGTGGCAGGGATGAGCATACGGTGAATCAGCCGCCCTCTCGCACATGGTGCCCCTCTAAGACCCAGCTTAGAGCTGAAGACTTGGAGGACCAGACGCCTCTTCTGCCCAGGCCTTGCTTTATGCACAGAACTGACTAGTTCCACGGGTAACTTACCACGGGTCGGACAGACCACAAAAGGAAGTTTCCTGAGTGTATATACATCTGTTTTGAAATTGTATAATAATTATATATATATATATATATATATATATATACGTATATATACACACAGAAATAAAGAAGAAAAAAATGAATACCAATGTATCTACAACCCCGTGAAATAGTACCAGCACCTTGTGTCTCTACCTGGTCTTGAAACAAGACTTAACCACTATCCTGACTTTGGGCTTTATCATTCTTCCTTTTACTTTATGGTTTCGCCACTTATGTATGAATTCCTAAAAAGATAGATCTTGTTCAGTGTTGTCTACTTTGGGAATTCACATCAACGGAATCATACGACATGTTTTCTTTGATTTATTGAGCCCAATGTTATGTTTCTGAGGTTCATTCCTGTACAAGTAACTATAATCCATTCATTTTCGCCACTGTCTAGTATCCCATTAGATGAACATTTTGCAATTCATCCGATCTATTTTTGATGGTTATCTGGGTTGTCTGCTACTCATCTGCTATATTCTTGTACATCTCCTGGTGCCCTGGGGCACCTGGGGCCAATACACAGACTTTCTTGAGCATTCCTTCTTACCTGGCTCCAAAAACATTCGTTTTTGTTTTAGGAATGCTTTCGCCATTAGAGGCAAAGAGAGCTTGCTCACAGCAGAGAATCCAGGGGTGGGGCCAAAGCTGCTGGAAGCCCAAGGCAAATGAATACAGACCGGGGACAAGTTAGGGACTAGTCACACAGCGGCTGGAGACAGGGAAAGGGGCCCCCGTCTCCTGGAGACTCACTCACCCTGCACCGTGCCCCAAGGATACTGCCGCGCCTTCATCATCTTGTTGCCTATCTTCAGCTCCTCTGTGCTGCCGATGACAGCGAACGGCAGGTGCGCCTGGAACAAGGCAAACCGAGGCTCAGAGCAGAGCTCTGGGAGAAAGGCGCCGGCTCCAGGGCTTCGGGCCCATCACACTGCGGTAGTGGCCCTCCCTGTCGCCATCATCAAGAAGCATTTCTGAAGCTCTGAGCTGTGTGGGGCTAAGAGGCCCAGTCCAAGCTTCTGCTGTTCAGAAATTCTCAGTGATGTGGCCGAACACACAGGGAACAGACGAAGATGGAAAATAAGCCGAATCACGAGCAGGTACCCAGATTAGCGCACTGTTCCCAGAATGCACAGGTGCTGAGGGCGGAAGCCTTTGGAAGGTGGGTGAGTGGGATGAGGGGGGCTACGTGTGGACAGAGAGGCTAAAGGATCGCTGCCCCCTCCCCCGAGTGCGAGAGCCCCGGGAGCTGGTACGTACTATAACCACACTGCTGACTGAGCTCTGCGCTCCTTGTTTTCATCCTTCCCTTGAAGCAAGAGCCCACGTGCAACTCTTGAGCCTAGAAGTCAAGTCCACAGGTATTTTCCCACATGCCCATAGCTGTGCTGGGTTGTTTTAAGTGCCGTAAGGGAGACAAAAGAGGCAGAAGGCACACACTCCCTCACCCTCTAGGAGCTTACAGTCTTATTAGGAGCACCAGAATTACATACCCGGAATGGGTGCTTGCAGGGTCATGGGGAGCTAGGCCTGGCTGATGAAGGTTTTGGGAATCAGAGAAAAGGCAACTGCCTGCAGCTGGTAGCGGGGAGCTTGGGAAAGGCTTCCAGCACCCTGTGACCCCTGGCCAAGTGGAACCCGTGAATAACTACTGTTTACAAACCAGGGGATCCTGGGGGAGGGGGGCTCTACCCAAAAGATCTTTCCCCAGACAAGGGCAAGTCCACTGGAGCAAGCTTTCTTAGCCCGCCAGGAGAAACAGGCCTCCGTCACAGATACTTGGACTCATTTGCTGACTCATCTGTGCTACACGTATTTACTGAGCCCCTACCGTGTGCTAGGCATTAACAGTACAACGTCGAAGAGGCTTGGAGCCTGCTCCTAGAGAGCGCACGGTCTAGCAGGAGAGAAAGACACGCCGACAATAATATTGATTATAGGGGCGCCTGGGTGGCTCAGTCATTAAGCGTCTGCCTTCAGCTCGGGTCATGATCCCGGGGTCCTGGGATCGAGCCCCGCATCGGGCTCCCTGCTCCGCAGGAGGCCTGCTTCTCCCTCTCCCACTCCCCCTGCTTGTGTTCCCTCTCTCGCTGTGTCTCTCTCTGTCAAATAAATAAGTAAAACCTTTTTAAAAAATAATAATAGTATCGATTATAAACAGAGGTCCAAGAGCCAGAGGGACAGAGGAGGGAGCAGCTCACTCCACAAAGTCAAAGCAGGCTTCACAGAGGAGGCGGCAGCAACTGCACCAACAGTTGGGGTAGCTATCGAACAGACATGAGTTGCGGCGGCAGCCTATGTGGCTCGCTGACTCTTTCCAACAGCACAGTGAGTTAGGTATTCTTATCCCCATTTTATAGACAAGGAAACTGAGGTCCAGTTGCCAGCGGGCACACAGCAGTGAGGGCCAGAGCTAGGGATGGAACCCAGGTCTCTCTGGCTTCAAAGCGCGCCACCGGGCTGCCACGCCCACGCAGCGGGTCCGAGCAGCCGATGGGGTGAGCGCTCTAAACCCCGGGGGTGATCCACTTGCACAAGGCCAGATGATAAGAAGCCGTTCGATTCTGGCAAACCTACAGCGAATGTCTTTTGTTTGCCTGATCTGTGCGCTGATGTCACAGCCAATCCTTCTTCTCCATTCTCTTTAGCACCTGCCCCCCAAGAATGTTCTTCAGAGTGGAAAACCACAGGACTTAATCGGGAGCTCAGCTCCAGGACACCCGCAAGTCCCCCGAGGCGCTTGGTCATCCCCCTGAGGTGGCTCTCGCATCACCCTCTGTTAGCCGCTCTCAGAGCATCACCTCAGCAACCCCCTCCACCCCTTCCCACTCGGCTCACTGTGCCTGAAGCGAGGACACAGGAAAGAGGAGGTTATGGGTATATGGAGGGTGGGCCGGGCTGGCCACCGGAAATGTTGCATCGGTCCTAGGAGGGGACTGAACGTGAGGGTCTTTGGGCGTGCGACACACGGGGCACGAGGGCCAGAGCCTCCCTGACCCCTGCCAGCCGGCTTTGTCGGAGGGACATCCCTCGGGCACGGTTCATTCCCACTCAGGACCCCAAGACACGTGGGGAACCTCAAATCCAGCCCCAAGCGCTTTCTGGGAAAATGCTGCCCCTCCTGCCGAGACCCAAGACTTCAGCCACGTGACACAAAAGAGCCAGAGGGCAGCGATGGCAGAGGGCTAGACTGAGGGACGAGGTGAGAAAGAGAACCTTCGGGGGCATCCCCGGCTCTCAGCTGAAAGTGATGGAGGAGGGTGTGTGACGTGACCGGGGACTTCTCTGGGCTCAAGAGGAAAGGAGGAAAAAAACCCAAGAAGAGAATAAAGGCATTAAAAAAACAAAACAAAACCGTTTTGTCTTTCCTTGGGCCTGTTAGATTTATCCCCACAAGCTAGTTAGGATGACAGGGTCACTCGCTTCCCCTCTTCCTCACCGCGCTGTCATTCTGTCCCTGCCTGCAATAAGGCACAGCCCCCCCTCCCACCCCGGGCTCCCGAGACCTCCTGGCACACGCTTGGCACCTGGCATCAAAGTGTGTTCAGGTAAGCATCGGCGAGCGGAATTTTTCTGGGTGCTGCCGAGCAGCTCTGGTTGGCTTCTCACGATAGCCCTACGGGGTGGTTCTCATACACCCCATTTGCCATCTGGGGGAAACGACTAGCCCAGGTCCCTAACTCCTGGGCCCAAATCTTGCCAGGGAACAGTAAGGCCACCGTGCTTTAGCTGCCGGGCCCTCCCAGCCACCTGCAGCCACCGGCGCTCGGCCTCGTGGCTAAATGGCAAAAAGCCGTCTCGAGGTGTCATGCAAAAACGGCAGCTCATTACACTGTGAAGCGGGAGTGACAGTCATTTTGGGCAGGATATCATGGGGCCGGGCTTCGGCCCTCGTTCCGCTGCTCTCGAGAGACGGGTGGCTTTGATGACCAGGAGAGAGTCGAGCAGAGCAGGGAGATGGTACACCCTCCAAGCAACCACACTCCTGGGGGTGACACTTTGCAGGTGTGGGCCCAGGGAGGAGACTCTGATGGCGGCAGGACAGCGCTGTCCCTGAAACACGGGCAGATGTGCCCCCCGACGTCAGATGTCCAGTCTCCGAAAACTCCAAAAGACACTCTCAAGCCTCCTTTTGGGAGTCTGTTCTCAGATTCACTACCTTTCCTGTCTTGTGTCTACCTTAAATTCGCCTCAGTATAGGGGCGCCTGGGTGGCTCAGTTGGTTAAGCGACTGCCTTTGGCTCAGGTCATGGGTCTCAGGGTCCTGGGATCGAGCCCCGAGTCGGGCTCCTTGCTCAGCAGGGAGTCTGCTTCTCTCTCTCCCTCTGCCCTGCTACTCTGCCCGCTTGTGCTCTAAAATCTTTTTTTTTAAATAAATAAAATCTTTTAAAAATTCCCTCAGTATATTTTAAAGTGTTGGATGATCCAGTTGGCACGAATTAGTCTATTCCAGTTCCAGAACATCCATTATAGTTGGGAGGCTGGATGACCGTTCTCCTCAGCCTGGTGAAATAGAGACGGTCAGCACCGTTTATTCCTTGCCTGATAATAACCCGATTGGGAGTGGCTTCCTCCCAACATAGCAATCTTTAGAATTAGAGTCTACAACCTTGAGAGTTATCATCAGAGCGTGGGTTGAAGAAGCATGCGACAAGACCGCTCACTCCCTTCTCGCCAGCACACTTTGGACGGTTGGAAGAAATGACCCAGAACCTCCTCCCAGCCAAAACAGCGTGACTGAGAACCTCTGCTTTACAGCACGAGAAGTTTCCAGCCCAGAGGCTGAGCGTACCTTAGGTTCAAGCAGGAGGGCACAGCTGAGCTGAGAGCAGAGCCCAAAATGACTGTCACTCCCGATTCACAGTGTAATGAGCTATCGTTTTTGGATGACACCTCGAGATGGCTGAGAACTCTTTCTCCTTTTTATTCTTAGCAAAGCAAACGACAAGCCCCAAAGCTACCTGGTCATGTAGGGAGCCCAAGTTTGAAGGTATCTATGGGGCCCAGTGCTCTGAGGTGACTAAGCGCTTCCAGACATCGTGCCAGGGACACCACATGACACTTCTCTCTAGGTTCCCTTTTTTCTTTTTTTAAAGGACTTTATTTATTTGAGAGAGAATGAGTGAGAGACAGGAGAGAAAGCACGAAAGGGGGTAGAGTCAGAGGGAGAAGCAGACTCCCCACTGCGCGGGGAGCCCGATGTGGGACTCAATCCCGGGACTCCGGGATCATGACCCGAGCTGAAGGCAGACGCCTAACCAACTGAGCCACCCAGGCGCCCCAAGGTTCCCATTTTTCTGCAGGCTAGGCACCCTTTCAGGTTTTCTCATCATGGCAGAGTCTGGTTTCCATCAAAATGCCCTGACTGCTTGAGAGGATAAGGGCTCATCTTTCTGTTCCCCCTTTTTTCACACTCATGATGGGTCAGAGAGTCTAGGACGCCAGCCACCCCAAGCCATGTAGCCTTACTCTTAGGCCAGACTGGTCAAAGATGATGAAGGACTTCTAATAACGAACACATCTCGGGTGTACCGATGGGCGGCAAGGCGGACAGAGACAATGACTTGCAGCCCCGCCATGCTAATTTGTTGGCCAGATTCTAGGAGGTAGGAGCTGATACCATAATGATAACTCAGGGGCGGCGGCAGCTGGAAAGTTTTCTAAAAATGGCTTTCATTACCAGCCTTTCCTGAGTTTGGCTATACCCGGGCATTATGTCATTAGGAAAAACTGATGCCTCTCAACAGAGAGAGAGAAAAAAATCTGTTCTCAAAGCAGAAGCTTTCCAAAAGCTATTAGCTGTCTCCTTGAAATCACAACATTGAAGATTTCGCAGCAACAGCATCAACATGTTGTAAAGAAGCATGAGATGTTTGACTCCCCGCCTTGCTCATTACTCATTCCTCTAGTTGCGGCGGGGAGTGGGAGAGGAGAGGGAAGATGGCAAGTTGGGGTGGGTTTTTTTTTTTATTCACACTTAATAAAGCAAAGTATCACCCTGAAACTGAAAAATAACATTTCTCTAGTCACCAGAAAAATCAGAGGCTATATGTCATTTGTCCCCCTGGGGGTAGAGGGCTCAATGATCTGAGCACATACTATCCTGGAGTCTCAGAAGCCAGCCAACTTTTTCTGCTGTGGTTGTCATGGCATTGTTTTGGTCAGAGAGGAAGACTGTTTGCCTTTCTGGCAGGCCCAGGGGGACTGGATTAGACCGAAGCAGCATCAAAGAGGAGGGTGGAAGGAGAGGTCTGAATCCCCGGCTCCAGCCTCTTCCTGAGGTTGGCCTTTCCCTCCCTCAGTCTCTGGCTATTAATCTCTGCGTCTCTGAGGCTTTGAGGCAGCCAACACTAAGGGAAAGGAGCTGTTTGGGTTCTGGATTCTTTCTCACAAACACCCAAAATCCTGATGATGGAGAGTTGACCGCACTAAAACGGATGGTGATGTTCGACGACTAGTTTGTAAAGTAATAATAATAAAAACAGGGGCGTCTGGGCGGCTCAGTCGTTAAGCGTCTGCCTTCAGCTCAGGTCATGATCCCAGGGTCCTGGGATCGAGCCCCGCATGGGGCTCCCTGCTCAGTGGGGAGCCTGCTTCTCCCTCTCCCTCTGCCTGCCGTTCCTTCCTGCTCATGCTCTCTCGTTCGCTCGCAAAAAATAAATAAAATCTTAAAAAAAAGAAAAATAATAAAAAGGAACAGCAAATGGTCAGAAAGTTGAAACCCTGTGCCCCAACTCACGTTCATAGTTCCATTGATCTCTGCCACTGACTCGTCATCTGTAGGGAATTGGTAGATCTGGACCCCATTGCTGACAAGTTCACTGGTGATTTTGATTTTGAACTTTGTTAGTTCACTCTTCGAAATGGCATCTGATTTGGCGATGATGGGGATGATGTTCACCTGGGGAAGGGAGGAGAAAAGCGGGATCATTGTTGGTAATCTGCAACTGCTAGCAGCATGGCAGAGGACTTCCACCAGCTCAACCCGACGGCCCGGGACTGGCCACCTCTGTAGCTAAATCACAATATAATAAATGACAATGGGTGCCGCTTACTGAGCTCTGGGTACTGGACTCAGTGCTTTACATGGATTAACACAATTAATCCTGACAACACCTCTCTCAGTTTACCAATGAGAAATTAGTGCACAGAGAGGCTAAGTGACTTGTCCAGGGCCACAGCGCAGGTAAGTAGCAGAACTGGGATCCAGATCTAAGTTTAGCCTTCTTCCTAAATCCAGAGTCTTAACCAGCTCAGCTCCAAACGGATGAGCTGTGTGATATCTTAACATTGAGATCACTGCTTGGGTGATTCCAGGCAGAAAAAGGACAGTTAGGAATCTGTGGTTGACAAGGAGGGGAGGCGGCCACTCCTTGTTAACAGTAAATTGTCCCAACCTATCCGGTGCAGGCTCGCCCCGGTGTGTTAGGGACCCACCCCCATGGGCCATGGCAGGGAAGGGAGGCAGGGCAGAGCTCAGTGAAGGTGCTCACCTGGCCCCCTTTCTGGCAGCAAACTTATGAACCAACCCGGCTGGATAAAGAAGACCCTTGCAGTTACCAGCGTGATCCGAGACTTCATGCAAAAAGGAGTTACACTACCTGAGTTTCGCGATTAATTTCTGCACAAAGCAAGCAGGTATATATGCCCAATTTCCGACAGCAGGACAAAGGCCTAACGCTACCCCGAAGTTCAATCCCCGTGAACCCTACTCCTTGAAATGACTTCAAGGAGAGACAGGGCTTTTGCGGCGGGCAGGTAAAGAATTGTGACACGCACGTGCCTTCGTGAGGCAGAGCACACCTAAGCTCAGGTTCACATGGCGGGCAGAGGCGTTGCTGCCAGCAGACTCCTGTGGGGCATCATCCATAGTGCTTGGGCCCCGGAAGGAGCTCTGCACTTGGAGACCGAAGTCTGCCTGCTCTACGCTTTGCCTGAGGAGTACCTGTAAAGGTGGCCTCCGGTTTCACGTGCCAGGTCAAAGAAACATTGGACCCTGCAGGTACCTTCCTTGAAGTCTTCGCGGGAGGGGGCAGGGTCAAAGCCTTTGCCAAGATGGAAGAGTAGACAAAGCCAATTCTCCTTGTCACTTTTCCCTGTGTTCCCATGGACACACGACAAGCATATGCCAAAGGCTGCTTAACTTAACCCAACCCACCCCGCGGGCCACCGGCGCATGGCTCTCTGCTGCCCCATACAGGACATGCAGGGCAGAGCGACATTTCCAGAGCAGCCGGGTACTCACGGGTGGTGAGCTCATTGCTGCAAAAAAATGAAAAGATTGCTCCTATTTTGATTTGAGCTGAATGTCGGGTTTTTTTTTTTATCACAGATAGGCTACTAAATAATGCATATAAATTAGAATTTCATAAAACAAAATACCTTGGAGTCGGAGAGAGCCAGGTCCAAATCCCAGACCCCTTACAAGTTGTCTGACCTGGAGGAAGCTATTTGACTGTACCTCAGTTTTCTCATGAGGGAGTGGGAATAATAGCATCCACCACACTGGATTCTTGGAAGGACGAAATGAAATAATGCCTATAAAGTACTCATCCCAGTGCTAGGCACATAGGAAATGTTAGGGGAAAACGTGTTAGGCTTTTTAAGGAATCCTGCATCAATTTTTTTGTACAGAAAATACTCCTTTCACAGGAAGAATCCTTGTCTGATTTCTATCTGGTGTGGGACTTACATTTTTCAGTTCCTTTTAGAGCAGGACACGACTGATTCCCACAGCCATCTTTCTCAGGAATGGAGGCCACAGAACGTGGCGCCAGGGATCTGAGTTCGAATCTAGACTCTGCCAGGAGCTAGCTACATGACAACAGGCAAGTCCCTTACCCTCTTAGAGCCTCAGTGCCCACTTCCATAAGTGGGGGATAATGACGCTGTTTGCCTTATCGGGTTGTGAGAATTCAAGGAGGTACTCCAGAGGGTGCTTGCGTAATAGTGGCATATAATGAGGATTTAACAAATGTTAGCTGCTGTTACTAAAATTATTATTGATAATAAAAATAATAACTTTCCAAGTGAGGTTTGCATGTTCGATTCTCGAACAGGCCAGTTAATCCTGGGGCAAAGAAGAAACACCTTTCCGTTGCCAACGGCTGAGCCCCTAGGCCCAGACGGCCATCTTGCTTGCAGCCGCCCTTAACCCCCCCGAAGGGGTCAGGGCAGAAGGACGGCTCAGGGTAGACCCACGCCCAGCGCTGGGAAAACAGATCACAAAGCCTACAACGCAGGCGCTGGATCAATAACACCATCTCTCTGGAGGGACGGGGAATGAAGGCCACAGAGCGTCTCCTGGAATCTGGCACCTGCCTGGCCTGAGAGACCAGTAAGGGTGACTCCGGCGTGCCCTGCCTCCCGCCCGCCCTCATCCCCTGCCTCTGTACCTTACTGTCCAGCTTCTTCATCGTCACGAGGTCCAGAGACTTCAGGGAATGGCCCGTGGGGGCGATGAAGTACAAGCAGGCATGGATTCGGGAGTCGTGGTAGGTGTGCAGTACCCTGCGGATCTTCAGCTCTTCCTGCAGGTAGGCCTCGAACTGGGCGTCAATGAACTCCACGATGGGCTTGTAGCTGCGGAGGGGTGGGGGTGGGGGGGAGCAGGGACATGGCCCGACCGCTTCCAAACCCGGGCTTTCGGTACAGTCCCTTCTCAAAGTTTAAAATGCCCTGGGTCAGATGACTCTCCCCGTCCAGCTGCATTCCCTCCATCTCCCTTCGACGGGCCGGCCACCAACTCGGTCGGCGCAGGAGCCGAACTTCTGCCTCTGGCCGTACCTTTGCTCGGGAGTGCCCCCGTCTCTCTTCTCAGCCCACTCCTGCCCCCCCACACACACACCTCAGGGCCATGGACTGTCCACCTCGTCTTCCACACAGCCTTCCCCACTTCTGCCAGAAAACCCTTCTGTGACCCAGGAGCATAAACAAAAATAATTATGCTATCGGATCACTTACTCTCCCTTCACAAGGATTACCGTTCCCTCAAACAGACTGCGTCCCTCTGAGGGGCAGGGGCCACGAAGGGCGCTTCTCTCTCCCGCATGGGGCCCCGATGCAGTGTGGAGACCACTGGCAGTGGCTGTGGGTGGGCTGATTGTGCTCCAGGCGGGCTCCACGTCTGTCCTCCCTGCGTCTCCACCCCCGGCCCCCCGTGCCTAGTGTGGGAGCTGGGTACCCGGTGGTGGTGGCCGGGGACCTGTCCTTGACCCACTGCGGGGGAATCTCGTCACGAAGCTCTGAGTTCTGCTCAGTCTTGCTGGGTCTACGGCACTGCCCACATGGCTCTCCTAAGGTCCATATTTTTCTGGTTCTCATTTCCTCCAAGAGTGTGACTTTAAAATCTAAGCATGTGGACAACATTTGGTAAAGACTGCCCCCCCACACACACATGTACACACACGCGCGCGCGCGCACACACACACCCAGCTCACTGAGTCTCCACACAAAGTCCCCTTCACGACCCCAAGTCTTGCCAGGGCATCTTAAACCCTCTGCTCCTCCCTGTCCCGGGAAGCTTCTCTCTTCTCTCCTGGGCCTTTCCTGCCACCCCTGCAGCCTCCTTCTGCTCTAACTAGGTCAGCGTGGCTTCAGCTCTGCCTCTGCTCTCACCCCCATCTGTGTGCCATGCAAGGCCTCCTCCCTTCAAGCCAGAAGAGGTTTGTAACCCAAGCAGTGAGCTTTGCAGCTATAGCACCGCCAGATAGAAACATGATCGAAGGGGGCGGGGACAGGGCCAGGGCTTCTCACCTGCAGCAGCCCCCAACCTGAGCCTTTCCAAAAGATCCCCCCGGGAGAGAAGGCAAAATAGCTTAAAAAAAAAAATCGACAAATCCTAGATTCTGAGCGCTACATACAGATGCGAGATCCAGGTGCAAGTTATCTCTGGAGCCCGAGAGAAAATTCTAAAAATAGAATCCTTTTTTTTTGGTTGCAGAGATCCTTAGAAGGTTCCTGAAGAATTAAGAGCAAGGGTGGGGGATGCATCCCTTTGACTCCTCTAATTAATTTTTGGATGATTGGCTCATTTGAATTATCGGATCATGGCACTGCTTCTTTTTTTTTTTTTTCTTTCTCCATTACATAACTTTTTTTGTTACTTCATTTTTTTGTTCTGCAAAAGGAACCAAAGGAGAAAAGAGTGCTTTTTGAGTTTTTTCTCATCCTCCCTCCCCCTCATCTCTGGTGATACCCTGGGCCTATCTTTCTGCAGCTGCCTCAGGCCCTTAGGGGGGTCCCTGGATCAGACCAGTCAAACCAGCCAATCAACCGGCAGCATTTGTTCTAGACTAATCATAATGGGTGATTCATCTTTGTCTTACTCATCTGTGTATCCTCAGTGTCCAGCGTGGTTATCTGGAATCTAGTAAGGATTCCACCCCACTCTGTTGTGCTCACTGGCCCCCAGTCCATGATAAACCGAATCCCTTATTCACACAGGCAGTCTCTGCACAAATGTTTCTTTCACCCAGGTCATACCTGATTCCCCTTCAAAGATGGGGCTTCCCTCAGATACCTTCTCAGCTGGAAATTTCTACATCTCTCACACCCAAGTTCCACGGAGGGGTGGAGAAGGCAGCTTTCTTCTCGCTCATTATTCCCTGGCCTCCTACAATCTCTTCCATCTGCTACAAAAACCCAGCTCTAAGGCGCACCCGGGTGGCTCAGTCGGTTGAGCGTCTGACCCTTGGTTTGGGCTCAGGTCGTGACCTCGGGGTCGTGAGACTGAGACAGGCTCCGCACTCAGCAGGGAGTCGGCTTGAGATTCTCTCCCTCTGCTCCCCCTGCTCATGCGCACGCGCGCCCCCGCGCAAGCTTCCCTCCCCTCTCTCTCTAAAATAAATAGTCTTTAAAAAAAAAACCCAGTCCCAACATAATCCACCCCTCTTCGTCACTACTGTTTGTCTTTCACATTTTAGGGCACGTGCTCTTTTTTTTTTCTTAAGATTTATTTATTTATTTGTCAGAGAGAGAGAGAGAGAGAGAGAGAGAGTGCACAAGCAGAAGCGGCAGGCAGAGGGAGAAGCAGGCTCCCCGCCGAGCAGGGAGCCAAACGTATGATTCCTGGGATCATGACCTGAGCCGAAGGCAGACGCTTAACTGACTGAGCCACCCAGGCGCCCCTGGGGCAGGTGCTCTTAACCTGGGGTCCACAGACTTCCAAGGATTCATAGGATCCACAAACTTGGAAAACACCACTTCGTTTTCACTGAGCTCTCACTGAAGCTCAGCGGTTTCTTCAGATACAAATGTAGGTAACAATCTACAGTAATTTTAGCAGTACCTGTGATTTCACAGTTAGTAGAAATCACTGATATTTTTGCTTCCTATTACAGTTGTTGCAAATATCTCAAAATAGCATTTATACCTTACACACCTTCTAAATTATGTTAGATAGAGCTGCATATAGATATTACTTCAGGAACTAATAAAGAAGGACATAGATTACTAAATCACAATTTGAAAATATTTTGGGAACTGTATTTTTAGTATAATGGGCATATTTTAGGCATTTAAAACCGTTATTTGAAGTATGAGTCCATAGGCCTCACTGGATTGCTAAGGAGGCCAAAGGCACAAAATAGTGCCTGGTCTGGGGCGCCTGGGTGGCTCAGTCAGTGAACCATCTGCCTTCGGCTCAGGTCATGATCCCAGGGTCCTGGGATCGAGCCCCACATCGGGCTCCCTGCTCCGCGGGAAGCCTGCTTCTCCCTCTCCCTCTGCCCCTCCCCCTGCTCATGCTCTCTCTCAAATAAATAAAAATATTTTTTTAGAAAATTATTTAAAAAACCATTCCTGGTCTGGACACTACTTCTTACTCCCCTCGATAATGGGAATAAAAAGTGACTGTGAAGGCTTCCCGACAATGTGACCTTTAAGCTGCATAAGACAGCCATGGGAGAATCTAGGAGAAGAGCATTCCAGAGTGGAATAACAAAGGTAATGGTCCAGAGGCAGAAGCGAGCTTGAGGAGATTTGCAGTAGGAAGAAGGCAAGGGAGCTGGGAGTTAGTGCAGGAAGGGAGAATTATTCACAACTGCCAAAAGGTGAAAACAACCCAATGGCCATCAACTGATGACTGGCCAAACAAAATATGGGTGATCCAGACAATGGAATATTACTCAGGCTCTAAAAGGAAGACAATTCTGGTGCATGCTGCCCCGGGGACGAATCTTGAAAACACCGTTGAAGTGAAAGAAACCAGGCACAAAAGGATAAATACTGTATGATTCCACTTACAGGAGGTGCCTAGAATAGTCAGAGTCATGGAGAAAGAAAATAGAATAGTGGTTACCGGGAAAAGAGGGGAGAAGGGGGTGGGAAGTTAGTGTTCACTGTTTCCTTTGGGGGAAATGAGAATGTTTGGAACGAGGCAGAGGTGATGGTTGCACCACATTGTGAATGTATTAAATGCCACTGAATTATTCACTTAAAAATAGTTCATTTTATGTTGTGTCAATTTCACCTTATTAAAAATAAGAACAGGGGCGCCTGGGTGGCTCAGTCGGTTAAGCATCTGACTCTTGATCTCAGCTCAGGTCTTGATCTCAGGGTCGTGAGTTCAAGCCCCACATCGGGCTCCATGCTGGGCGTGGAGTCTACTTAAAAAAGGGGGTGGACCAAGAACAGTAAGAGATGAAGCAAGCGAGGTAGCAGGGTGTCCCTGCTGTGGGGATCACGTCGGGTCTGTGGGCAGGATAGAGTAAGGGGTTTTTACTGTGACTGAGGTCTTCTGTTCCATAGTGTTTTCTAGGTAGTTATTGTCGGTTGATGAGAAGTCCATGGTTTTCTTCATGTCTCTTTTGAAACTGGCTACCTAGGGACGCCTGGGTGGCTCAGTCGGTTATGCGTCTGCCTTCAGCTCAGGTCATGATCCCAGGGTCCTGGGATGGAGTCCCGCATCGGGCTCCCTGCTCGGCGGGGAGTCTGCTTCTCCCTCCCTCTCTCTCTCTCTCTCTCTCTGTGCGAGGTCTCTCTCTCTCTCTCTCTCTCTCTCTCTCTCAAATAAATAAATAAATCTTAAAAAAAAGAAAGAAACTGGCTACCTAACTGAACTGGTATTCATTAGAAGTGTTTTCCAGATGACTGATTACCTTGGGTTTCTTAAACAGTCATATTACAGAAAACTAATGATTTTACCTCTCAGCGAGCACTTTTCAATTGCCATCTCTCTGGACACTGACGACCAGTCCCTTCTTGAAACACTGCCCTCTGGCTTCACTGCCTTGAGAACTCTTCTTTCTCAATCGCCTTAAATCTTGGCCTGTCTCAAAGGTCCCATCCCGGACCATCCTTTGCCGTCATTCTACTAACATCGCACACGCATTATCCCTGGGTGGTCTCGCTCATTCCCACGGCTGCAGTGGTCACCACCTCCCAATCACGCTTGCTAGACGCCCGCGGGTCATCCCAGTCTCCTCCCTCTCCCACGTGCTGGCCTCTGTGTAGCCACAGCCTTCAGAGCCCCCCCCCCCCCGCCCCCCGCTGGAAACTCACAAGTCCCGGTCACAGACACTGTGCTTGAGCACAACCATCTCGGCCAGCAAAACCAAGGGGGCACAACGTCAGGTCTACAGGAACAAAGCCAAACGTGCGGGCTTGTTGGAAATGCAGAAACCCCAGTCCCCAGCCCAGACCTACAGGATCGGAGTCTGCGTCTTCTCACGAGCCTCGGTGGCTTGTATGCAACATGAAAGTTTAAGCAGGCTGGCCTCTATCATCTTCCCGTCCACAGAACTTGCCTACCTCTTCGCCCTAATGGAAACCTAATCCCTTCCTGCTCCCCCCCAACCCCGAAGGATACCACAACCCTGAGGACCGCATGACCTGGCAGCCCGCTCTGGAGTAGGCTGCTCATTCTCCCACAACCTGTGTGCCTTGGGGTCAGCGGGGTGGGCATTCGCGTAGCCCCCGCCCAGTGCCACTTCTAGACATCGTCTTCGGGTGGCGCCTGACTCATGCAGTCTCTCTCCCCGTTCTGGGTGACAGCAGTCAGCAGTGTGCTCGTAGACAACCCATCAACCTGCAGCCTCTTTATTCCCCGACTGTCTAAACTCCACAACCTTCGGGCTCCCTCTACTTCAGCCACCGACACACCTTACCATTGGCCCGATCAGCTTCCCCCAAGACGTCCTCTCTCTAACTCCCCGTGCTCTGGCCACAACCTCTCATCTTTCCAACCCTCTTACACCTCGGATCCTCCCAAAGCTGATCTTTCACCCCACGGAATCCTCAGGCACCTTGACCTCTCTACTGTCTCGTAGGCCATCAGCCCCTTCCTGGCCTCATCTCCTTCTCGGCCCCGGCTGAATCCCATAACTGATTACCCAAACCACTCTTTTATCAACACCTTCATCTCCACTACACCCCTGCCTTCCACCCTCTGGCCCAGCAAAGTGCTGCGCAGAATACATTTCAGGGTCTGCCCTCGGCTGCCACACCGCTGCTGTTGAAGTTAGCCAGAGGCCATCACAAAAGTCTTGGCACTCAAAGCCATGGCCTCTAACCTCAGATAGAGCAACAGGACAATCCCTTTACTTGACCTTGACTGGCTGCCTTCCCATTGCCTTCGTGGACCATTCCAAACTGGCACTACTTTCCTCAAGCTCCAAAACTTCACTCTCGAGAGATGGTCTTACCTCCAACATTATCAAAAAACTGGGGCCACCAGCCTCACACCAGCTCAACTTCCTGCCTCAGTCCCTCCCCTCTAGAGCTGAATCAGCCCTTCCCCACCGCCCTCTAGTCTCATCGTGTGCAAGGCCCATCACCCTCCATGCACTCGCTCTCATCCCTTTCAGGCTCTTGGAGAATCTTGCTTCATCTATCAGCTCCTCACCCCCTACTGACTCCTCCTCAAACTATAAATATGCTGAAGGCTTCCCTCATCTCAAAAGAAAGCCCTTCCCTCAACTCAATCCCCCTCCACCACACGTTCTCCCCAACTACTGCCCTATATGTCTTTTCTTCCCTTAGGAATAGAGTATGTCTTCTGCACCTACTACAGGGCCTGGCATATAATAGAAGTTCAGTAAATATTTAATGGGTAAATGGAGATTTTTTGTGGAAAGAATAATCTACTCATTCATTCATTCCTTCTCATTCACTCCTCAACACATCGCAGACTGTTTTCTACCCTCATCGGCATCCTCGTTAACACATTCAATGGATACGTTTGGTCTTGAAAGATAAAACCTTAGAGAGATTTTTTTAAATGTATTTTTTTAAAGATTTTATTTATTCATTTGAGACAAAGAGATACAGAGAGAGGGAGAGAGAGCATGAGCAGGGAGAGAGGCAGAGGGAGAGGGAGAAGCAGGCTCCCCGCTGAGCCAGGAGCCCGATGTGGGGCTTGATCCCGGGACTCCAGGATCATGACCTGAGCCGAAGGCAGTCGCTTAACCAACTGAGCCACCCAGGCGCCCCTAGAGGTATTTTTTTTTTTTAATTTTCTTTTTCCCTTCAATGCATATTTCATTCACTTGACAAATAGGTACTGAATACCCACAGTATGCCGGTTGGCTAACTTGTGTGCATCCTACAAGATTCCAAGACTTAGCTCAGCCATTCCCGACCACCTCCTTTCCACCTTATACTCCCACTGCGCTCTGCTGATTGCTACGCTTTTCCCCACAGCTCCCTCCATGTGCCTTTGTTGTCGTACTCACTACACTATGTAGAATTTGTATACTACGTATTAGTCCTTTCCACGAAACTACAACTTCCTTATTTCTTAGTATCCCTGGCACCTCACACTGTGTCTGGCACACAGTTGACTTTTAGTATAATGTTATCAACTGAACTAGATCCCCCATATCAATTTGGTTACTAGGTGTTGTGGATTCTTTCTCTTACACCTGCCTCCCCCTCTCTGTCCTCGAAGCTTCTGTTCCTGTTCAAGCCCTCATCCGCTCTCTCAGCCTCAAAAACATCACCCCTGGGGGGGGGGGCTGGCTGGCACAGTCGGAAGAGCATGCGACTCTTGATCTCGGGGTCGTGAGTTCGAGCCCCACATTGGGTGCCGAGATTACTACAAAAAATAAATAAACTTAAAAAAAAAAAAAGTCGCTCCTGACCTCTTTGCCTCCCACTACACACTGCCTTATCTCTCATTCCCAGTTCAGGAAAGCTTTTTAAATGAGCGGTCTACACCCACTTTATCTGCTTCCTTTTTAAAGACTCCATTCTTTTTTAAAACTTACTCTTAATTGCGTGACCAATACGTATACTTATGCTCCCCTCCTCAGCGGTAACTACTATTTTCAGTTTGTTGGTTCACCTTGCAGATCTTTTTCAATGCATTTATGTGCGGGGGGTGTTTGGTGCTTCATTGGGAAGGGTGGATTTATACAAATGGCGTCATGATCTATGTATCATTCTGCAACCTCTCTTTTCACTTAATAACACACCCACGTGAGTGTACACAGATCTACTGCATTCTTTTAAACTGCCAAATGTATTCCATGGTAGAGTTGTACCGTAGCTCATTTAGTTGCTTTATTGGTGGAAATTTCAGCTGTTTAAAAATTTTTTTTATTCCATATCCAATGCTGCAGTGAACATCTTTTCTGTATGTATTCCTAAAAGTGGAACTGCTGGATCATAAGGAATTCACATTTAAGATTTTAATAGGTCCCACCAAATCTACCCTCTAAAACATCTGTATCCATCTACATTCCCAGCAACATGAATGAAATGAGCTGGTGTTAGAGGCCATTGTATTTTTGCAAATCTGATGGATAAAAAATATTTCATTGTTTCATTTTGCACTTCCCTAATCACTGGTGACATGGGTTGAGTATCAGTTTGTATGTTAGTTGGCAATTTCTATTTCCCTCTCTGTCAATCACCTGTTTATTTCTCACTGAACTGTAGAAGCTCTTTTTATATTTTAGAAAAAGCCTTTGTGATATAGGTTGCAAATTTCTTCTCCCTATCTGTAGTTTGTCTTTACTTTTGTTTATAGCATCTTTCAGTATGCATAGGTTTTTTTTTTTTAATTTTAATAAGTTTAAATCTGTTGGTCTTTTCTTATATGGCTTTGGGATTTTGTATCACAATTAGAAAAACCTTCTCTACTCCTAGAGCTATAAAAACATTCTCCTAGGGCGCCTGGGTGGCTCAGTTGGTTAAGCGACTGCCTTCGGCTCACGTCATGATCCTGGGGTCCCGGGATCGAGTCCCGCATCGGGCTCCCTGCTCGGCGGGGAGTCTGCTTCTCCCTCTGACCCTCCCCCGTCTCATGTGCTCTCTCTCTCTCTCTCATTCTCACTCTCTCAAATAAATAAAATCTTTAAAAAAAAACATTCTCCTATATTTTCTCCTCATATTTTTAGAATTTGTTTTTAATCCATCTGGAATCTATTTTTGTGGCTAGTGTTTGTGTGGGACGGTCTTATTTTATTTTTTCCTGATGGATGGCCTATTTTCCCAGCCCATTTTCTTGAATAGTCCATTCTTTCCCCGCTGACTTACATTATGCCAAATTCCTGTGTAAACATGAATTTGATCTTGGTCTCACTTTTCTGTCCTATCGCTCTTTTTGTTATTCGGATGCCTTTACTTACTTATCTTCCATTCACTCATGGCAATTTAGCTTCCACCCACAACTTCCCTGGAATTATTATTCCTTAGTGTATTAATGACCTTCATGGTGCCAAACCCAATGGATATTTTTCAGTTCCATTTATTATTCCCTCCCATTATGCTACATGGTACAACTCTCCCTCGATTCTTCTACCAATAAAAGTCATGATCATAACAGTATCTTCTGTTTGTTAGTTACTCTGTGCCAGGCACTGTTTTTTCTTAAGAATTTATTTATTTATGTATTTGAGAGAGCGAGACGGCATGAGTGGGAGGAGGATCAGAGGCAGAGGGAGAAGCAGGCTCCCCGCTGAGCAAGGAGACCAAGGTGAGGCTCGGTCCCGGGACCCTGAGATCATGACCTGAGCCGAAGGCAGACGCTTAACCGACTGAGCCACCCAGGCGCCCCTGTGCCAGGCACTGTTGAAGCATTTCATACGCCAGACACATCAAGTATGCCTCACCACAACCCTCTACAGTAGATACTAGTATCATCGTCATCCCCACTTTACAGGTGAGAAAACTGAGCCATAGAGAATTTAAGCGTCTTATAGTGTAAGCTCTGAGAGCTGGTTTTTCTTTTTTGCCATGCAAGTGCCTGATCTAAGTTTTATTGCTGGGGCATCCACTTCAAAGACAACTGACTATCTGGAATAAACACACTGCCAACCACCTGAAGGTGAAGAGTCAGCCCTCCCTCCGCTCCCACCGCCCCCCCCACGGGGCTCCTTTGTTTCAGAAATCTTGGTTGATTTCCATAAGTGACCATTTGGGCCACTTGTTTTTTCTCTTCCACTGCTTTAAATTCTCGCTCTTATGTTTTAAATTCACCCATCTAGGGGCGCCTGGGTGGCTCAGTAGGTTGGGCATCTGCCTTTGGCTCAGATCATGATCCCAGGGTCTTGAGATCGAGCCCCACGTCCAGCTCCCTGCTCGGCAGGGAGTCTGCTTCTCCCTCTGCCTCTACCCTCACCCCTCCCCCAGCTTGTGCTCGCTCGCTCTCTCACTCTCTCAAGTGAATATATAAAATCCAAACAATAAATTCACCCATCTAGAGCAAGCCCATCAAATCCTAGACCTAAACCCTCCATCTCAATAAAAGCAGAACGCCAGACCCACACCCGCATTCTCTTTCTCTAGCCCGAGACCTCACTGTGTGGTCCCAGCTGTGCCATGTGTTTCCCAGGACCTGTGAATAATAAACCTTTC
Organism: Callorhinus ursinus; assembly: GCF_003265705.2. Lineage (NCBI taxonomy): Eukaryota > Metazoa > Chordata > Mammalia > Carnivora > Otariidae > Callorhinus > Callorhinus ursinus. Next base: position 14,054,371 of record NW_027397095.1, on the reverse strand, counting down.
TGGTCTCCAAGTTCCCTGATGGTTATTGCTGACAGCGTCTTGCAATCTTAAGAACCACAGGGGCCGGACCAGCCAGAACATTAGTTACCAATAGGCTGACAGCGGCACAAAACACTTGTCCAACATCGCCGGGCTAATCAGTGACAAGATGGGATTTGAACCCAGGTCGGTCTGAAACCAAAGCCTAAGTTCCTAAGCACAGCTCTTTCTAGCCTGTGCTCAGTCTCCCTCCTGAGTTCCTTTTGCTCCTGCATCTTTTTTTTTTTTTTTAAGATTGTATCCATGTATTTGACAGACAGAGGTCACAAGCAGGGGGAGGGGCAGAGGCAGAGGGAGAAGCAGGCTTCCCGCGGAGCAGGGAGCCCGATGCGGGGCTCGATCCCAGGACCCCGGGATCACGACCCGAGCCGAAGGCAGACGTTTAACCCACTGAGCCACCCAGGCGCCCCGTGCTCCTGCATCTTTTAAATAGTGGCTGTCCCCAGGGTAGGGCCTTAATCGCTGTTCTTCTTAGAAGACCACGCACCGTGGGTAAAGGATCACATTCTCGTGCTCTGCTCCAATGCGGCTGCCCTGACATATCCATGCCTGAATGAGCCCATCAGTATGGAGAAAACACTGCTTTTTATTACGAATCCCTGGAGCTTGCTGCACCCCTGCTCTCCAGCCCAGTTTCTGAGAGGCTTTTCATTTCTACTTATTTGAGTTTGTATTATTTGATTTTGCATTAGTATGCATCATGTTTATAATCAGGAAAAACAATAAGGATATTACTAATGTAATGGAAGTAGATTAGCCTCTATGGGGCCGTATCAGCTCAGTCCTCCCAAACCGGCATTACCAAAGCAGTTTCCAATGTCAGATATGTTAAATGTATGTTGCTGAGAATTGTGAGAAATTTAATTGAAAAGATCCTGAGCCGTCTGTGGCTGAGATGACCCCAAATATCCATCCCCTTTCCCCAGGGTCCAATTTATTCTCTAGCAAACAAAATTAGCATAATAAGCAAAGCTACATAAAAGCAGAGGCGTCCGTCCAGGATGTCAAATGAAAAACAAAATTCAGTTCAATTATTAAGAAGCTGAATATATGTATTCATTATCAGGAAATGGGTGTGGCTATTGGAACATCAAGGGAGAAATAGGAGAATTGGGGAACCAGTTCAGCTAAGAAGCAGGAGAATCCTAAAAGGATGAGCAGACACTCCTCAAAGTGATGAACGGCCTTTTCTGAGATGGGCATTGTGATAACCATGTGACGTCTAGTTAAGTGCAGATGGCGCCTGACCCCCTCCCTGACCCCAGCCCTCAACACATCCCCCCCCCCCAGTGTCTGAGCTGCCCCACCCCTGACTCACACTCCATTCTCAACTCCGCCCCCACCCCCACCCCGGCACCCTGCAGTCTCTCCTACCTCTCTGCATGTTCCTGCTCAGTCTCTTTCCAGAATGTGTCATTTGCTCCATCTGCTGACTTAACATCCTAAGGTTTTTGTCTGTAGCCAAGCGTTCACCACGCTCCACTCTGAACCCTGGGTGACCTTACGTGTGTCTGCGGTCGGAACATAGCACCTATAGCTTGATGATCCAATTCGGTATTTCCAGTGCTGACCCTCTGCCGACCTCTAACCCCTGTATATTCAGCTGCCTACCACAGAAGGTCATCAGGGGTCTCAGTAGCCCACGGACAGCGCAACCTCAACAGGTCTAAAACACAGCTGATTCTTTGAAAACGTGCTTCTCTTATATTAATTCTCCTACTGAATGCCGCCACCATTTGTCCACTCTCCAAAGCCAGAAATCTGGACCTCATTCTAGATTCTTCTTTTGCCTTCACAACCGCACACCAAGTCTCTGCCAAGTCCTGTTGATTCTACCTACTCGATACTTACCCAACCTGCCTCTTTTTTCCTATCTCAGCACCTGTGTTACGGCTGGCCTTGATCTAATCGGTCCAAGAGTCTCCTAATTGGTCTTCCTGCTCTCCCTACCCTTCCAAACAATCTACTTCAAGGCCAATCAGACTATCTTCTTTTTTTTTTTTTTTAAGATTTTATTTATTTATTTGAGAGAAAGAGAGCACAAGCAGGGGGAGGGGCAGAGGGAGAGGGAGAAGCAGACTCCTGGCTGAGCAGGAAGCCTGACATGGGGCTCGATCCCAGGACCCTGAGATCATGACCTGAGCCGAAGGCAGATGCTTCACCGACTGAGCCACCCAGGCGCCCTGAGACTATCTCATAAAACCTACTTCATAAAACCTCTCAATAGCTCCATGTCTGCACATTCTAGAAATTCCCCCATGATCTGTCTCCTGCTTCCCTCTTCAGGCTCATCTCTCCCTACTTTCCCCTCGCTCACGCCAAGCACCAGCCCAGGGGCAGACACAGGTACTGTGGGAGCTTAAGCTTATGCAATTAGAAGGGCCCTCCAGAAAGACAAAACAACATTACGACTAAAAATTAGTTACAGGACCTTGGCAGGGCCTGTGCAAGTGAGGGCCCTGAAGCTTAAGCTTCATTAGCTCCACAGTCCATCTGCCTCTAAGCCAGCTAAACAGAGCCAGCGACAGATGCCTAGAATATGCCATAGTCTTCCACACTTCTTTGCCGTTGTACAAGCGTTCCCCCAGCCTGGACTGCCCTTCCCTCTTTCCCCTTGTCTGTCTGGCAAAAGAGTTCATCCGTCAAGGGCCAGCTCAGGAGGCACTTCCTCTGTGAAGGCCTCCCGAATCTCCCCACATGAAACGGACTGTTCTCTCCCTCACGTGCTCATTGTCACTTGTCCTTTACCACTTCGTACCCTGTCCTTCCCAAAGCATATCACACTCGATGGAACTTATTTGTTCAAAACCGGTCTCCCCTGTGAGTGCCTCAAGGGCAGAGACAAAGTCATTCCTTTCTAGATTGTCAGGGCACGGCAGCGCCTGGCACAAGGTAGGAAGGAGCTCAAGACATGCCTGCCACATGGACTGGAGACCTCACCCATGTATATTGGAAAGACACCTTTCCTTTGGCAGAGCGCGTGGAGCAGACGGGTTGGTGGAAACAGGGACCCTGGGTGGAGGCGCCACTTGTGTGGGGTCTGTGCCCTGCACACGCCATTTTGGGAGGAGGTCCAGGCAGGACCCCGTGGTAAGCTCCTCCGCGTGGCCTCCCACCAGCCTCCACGCCCCATCCCCTTCCTTACCTGTCCTCCTTGTTGATCTGGTCCCCAAAGCCCACCGTGCTAACAATGGTGAGCTTCAGCCCCACGTTACTCTCTTGGAGGTCATAGGTATTGGACCGGAGCTGGACACCCGGCTGTGTGTGGGTGGCCGGCTCCCCCTCAAACTTGGTATTGAACAGGGTGTCCATGAGGGTAGACTTGCCCAAACCGGTCTCTCCTGAAAAGCAAAAGGACAAATTACGGAACGTTCACACAACGGCCGTGCAGAACCCCACATCATGTTTTGGACATATATTCATCGACGTGGGAGCACGTACGCAATAAGACACTAAATGAAGAGTGTATAAAACTAGATAGACTGTTGGCTGTCAGTTAAGTGAAAGAGACTGACAGGAACTGCTTCAGCGTATCAGCAGCAGCATCTCAGGATAGCGGAACTGGGGTAATTTTCCTTTTAGTCTTCCTATTTTTGTGTCGTTTGAAGGTTGAGCACGCATGGCTTTTTTCGTCAGAAAAAGAAACTCTGTTGCAGGCGGTGATGGAGAGACAGCAGTTATGCCTGGAAAAAGTCCAGAAGGACATACAATATACTCTCACCAAGAAGGCTATCACCACGTGGTGGGGGTGATGTGTGGTTTTCGTTTCTTTCTTCATGCTTCCGTGTATTTTCCAAGTTTTCCATACGGAACATGCATAGCTTTTTTTTTTTTTTTCATGATTTTATTTATTTTCTGACAGAGAGAGACACAGCGAGAGCAGGAACACAAGCAGGGGGAGTGGGGGAGGGAGAAGCAGGCTCCCCGCCGAGAGCAGGGAGCCCGATGCGGGGCTCGATCCCAGGACCCTGGGATCAGGACCTGAGCTGCAGGCAGACGCCTAACGACTGAGCCACCCAGGCGCCCCACGCATAGCTTTTGTAATAAAAATCAAAGGGCTGTTTTCGATTTTAAAAGAAAGGGACAGTGGTCCCTTGTCAAATAAATATATTTTTTTTTCCCCTTTTCATCCCACCTCACCTCCCTGCCAGGCCCAGACTGCGCTCTGCACATGCCCGGATGTGTATCCCAGTGGGAAGGCCATTTTTAGCTAACGGGGAGGGAAGTTAGCAGGCCACAAATTCTTCTTCTTAAATTTCAAACAAACCAGTCATTTGTTTGTTTAACTAACAGGCTGCAGGATACTAATAAATTAAACCATTGGAATTTCAAGTCTTGACTTTCACACCAAGGAGAGGAGGGGGGAAAGCCTGTGGAGATCGGTGAAGGTTTTTTGGAGGTCATTCCTGGGAGACCCGAGGGACGTCAAGCCACTGCCAGGAACCAAGGGGTCTTCAGGGAAAGACATTGGAGGAGAGCTGGTGGCCTGGGAGTTGGGCAGGAATGTGCCAGGAGGCCCCAAGCTGGGCTGGGCACTACAGAGGCTTGTCATCTCCAGGGATCCAGACCATATTTGGGCTTCCACCCCCCCCCCCCAGCAATTCAGGAATGCCAGGAATAAAGGATTCAGTAGCTAATCACCCCGATTGCCTTTTGAATACCTAGACCACCCTGCTATTCTGCTCTCCAGGGCTAGGGTGAGAGCCACATAACGTGTAAATGCAAATGGCCCCGCTCCCCCTTCCACCTTCTGGGTGTGTCTAGCTTTGCATCTTGCATGCCTTTTATCCTGAATAACGAGCGATGAATTCTGGAAGTGCTTTTTCAAATCTCTGTCTCCGATGAGAGCTGTCTGTGTGTGTAGAGATTGGTGAGAGAGAGAACAAGAAGAACATTCAACTCAGCCTGGCTCCCCAGCCCCCCAGCCCAGCGTCGTAGCCAGGTCTGACTAACATGGTGGATTGCCAGGGTGCAGGGAAATGGTCCCTCACACAGATCATGTTTCCAGCCAAGGTCTGCTATACCTATTAGCAGCAAAGATTCTCCCAGAAGAGGCCCCCTTTGTTCCCCCTCCCTAAAGGAACAGGGAGTATTTGGGTCTCAAGAAAAATTTGGTGAGGTGGGGTCTTTGCAATGGGAGGTCACAGACTTGGCCAAGCAACGGAATGTATCACCCCACCCTCCCTGCCCAAGGTGGGGGTGCAGCTCAATTGCGCAGGGGACCAGCACCTCTGAGGTGGGAACACAGGGGTGGCTCCTTCACCCCTAACTCACCTTCCCTCTGGGCGCAGAGGTTTCAGCTCCATTTGAGCTCATGTTTGTGTGTGCCTGAGGAACTTTCCACGTACATCCCCCCACCCCCTTCTGCTCTGTGAGCTCTCGGCTGAATGCCCCACAGCTCCTAGAGGGCTGGGCCCTGTCTCCCCAGCACCCAGAGCTGGCTCCCTGGCCCCTGAGCCTAAGTATCATCAGAGAGCAGGGCATGGGGCATCTTCCCGTACTCCCTAGAGGGCCTAGCCCAGGCGGGCACGGAGGCGGGCGCAGGCTACAGGGTTTGCTCAGCCGGGGGGATGGAGGCCGGCCAGGCAGGGCAGGGCAGGGCAGGGCAGCGGGCAAATGACCACGCGAAAGCCTGCCAAGACAAAAGGGCTGTGGAAATTAGACGCCCGATGATGAGAGGAAGAAAAGAACCCGCGGGTGTCCAGGGAATTGTGATAAATGCAACCTGAGGAGAGGACAGAGAATCAAGCGAGCCGGTCCCATGGCTACGGGAGGGCTCCCGGTCCGCTGTGCCATCCGTGTGGAGCCTGCGGGGTGCAGGGGTCCCTCTCCATGGTTGGCACGGACCCAGCCTGAGCCTAGCATGCCGTCCCCTCCCACGCTGCCCGGGGGCCCAGCATCGAGGAGGGTCAGGTCAGCGGGCTCCACACCCCTGCAGGAAGGTGGGGACTTGGCAGATGCAGGAAACCTGGGGAGTCCCCAGGGGTCAATTTCTTTCTCCTCCTCCCTCCCTCCTCGGACAGACAGCAGGATTTCTTAACCCTTTTAAGGTCTCCACCACCCGGCCCAGAAGATTCCATCTCGCTTTGCTTAATGGAGATAGGATGCTGGAAACATCCAGGGTCTTTAAAAAGAATTTCCATTTAAAACGTGTAATGTGAAACACGCTTTTTCAAACTACACTCCCTGGGATAATCCACTGTTGACCTCTCTACTCAGCCTTTTTTCCTCATCTGCTGCTAATACCGCACGCCCTGGCACCTTGTGGCCTTAAGTCCTTGCAGGCGGGGAAACGCAGAGGAAACGCAGAGGCCTGGCCCCGTGATGCCCAGAGGCGTTGCCCTCTCTGGGCCGCAGCCTCTTTCCCCAGCAAATGAACAGGTTGGATTAATAATAACAGCGATGGCTTCTGGAGCAGTTACTATGTGCCAGGCACAGCCGTGATACTATCTTTTCTGATCTGTTCCCCACAATAAACGTAGGAGGTAGATACTTGTCTTTCAGTTGCGGAAGGGTCAGCCAAGCCACTTCCCAGCTACGCGAATTTACAATTTACCGCACTCCCCAGTCTCTCTGCACCTTACCTTCCTCATCTGTAAAATGTGGAGGAGGGAGCTGGTCTAGGGTCACAAAGGACTCAGTAGCAGGGAGGGCCCCGAATCCAGTCCGACACTGGAGCCCAGACGTATGACCAATACGCCCACGTGGGTGGCGCAGGCGCACTACGTCGGCCCATTTGGTCATTCGACAAATGTTCACGGGGCCTCTAGCCAGAGCCATGCGCAATTTTAGGGACGAAAGATACAACAGTGAACAGGACAGCCACCATCCCTGTCCGCAGGGAGCTCGCGGTCCCCAAAGCGAAGGTCTCTGCCGGCTCCAAATGGGGGGGGGGTGTCCACCAAGAGAGATATCTCCCGGGTTCAACAAGGAGGTGTTCAAAAGGAAACTCTCCTGGAACTCCAGGGAGCCTACCAACAGGGACAAGGTCATGGCTGGCTCTGTAACCTTGCCCTCTCCTTCCTGACCTTGCCAAGGCCTGGCCCACAGGGGTGTCCTGGAGCCGGCTCCCCCAGCCTCTTGCAGATCTGCTTCTCGTGTGTGTTTTATTCCAAGTTCAACGCGGCCCAGTTGAGCCTGGAATCCTAAGCAGCTTCAAAGTAAATATTATCATGATGACTCTCTGCACTCCTCACAGGCATTACTGTTGCTGGCACATTCGGAGGGCAGCATGTCTCCTGGGCTCTTTCCCAGCAGTGCAGAGCAACGGGCCTCAGAACGTTTGTCCCGCCGGTTCCAGGGGCTGAGGCCTCCTGCACTAGATCTAGATCGTGGGGTCTTTGCAATTTCCAGAGCTAAGCAATTAGTATATGTTTTTTTGTCTGGGGTGGGGTGGGGGGCTGGGGAGGGAGAGGGCAACCTCACCCCACTCAGTAATTATTGTCAACCATAGAAAATCTGTTCGAGAGGAGTCATAATATGCCCACACCCGTGTGCTTAGCCCTCCAAAATAATAACTGTGGGTGCCATTTATTGGTACCCTTACATATGAATTAGGATCTGGATTCATAAAACTCCTCTCTCTCAATCCAGCCATGCGCCCGTGCACACGGGCACACACCTACATCACGGTGAAGGGTACTCACTCTGCTGGGGGGCCTACGGTCAGCAGCCCAGCACCCAGACAAAAAATGCTGTGATCCAAATGTCTTAGGTCTCTGTTAATAATCGGAGCTAGCACTATCAGCAGTTTACACTTAACATGCCCTATGAGAAAAGAGAAGAAAATCCTTTGGGAGAACATAGTCTATGCCTAACCAGACTCGTTTGAGAGCAGTCATTAAGGGAGTAAACCTGCTAGTTATGCACCGGCCGTAAGCATGAAGGAACGATCACCGAAAATCCTGCGAGAAAAAAGATCACCTTCCGCGGGCAAGCTACGGACCCTTGGCCAAGCTGGTGACAGTACCCAGCCCCATGGCTGGGCTGAGATTGCAGCCTGAGAGCCCATCTCAACTGCTCGTGACCTTGGCCCAAATTGTGGGTTCTCTGAGCAATGACAGGGTTGTGCGAACAGACAGAGAGCAGGATGCACGGACTGCTGGCCTGTTTGGATCAGGGATGGGGAATGAAATGAACCCAGTCCAGGTGGGGGCATCCACTGCACGCACCCGCAGCGCCAAGAGGGGGGCTACTGGGGTGATTTCCTGGGACTTGGCAAGTGCGGAAAGAAAGAGAGGGGATGACTCTTTGGGGGTGAGGATCTCCTTCCTACCCCTCCCCTCTTGAAGGGTCTGGGGCAGCTGAGCAGTCCCACCCCGGCAGGTGCACTCCGAGCGGCCCTAGCCTCACCGTGCCTGGGTAGGAACTTGAGGACAGGGGTTTACTATTTCTCCCACTCACTTTGCCTTGAGTGTAGCTGCCTCCTCTTCGGGGCCCTACGGGAGCCCAGAGTCCCCAGGTCTAGTTGCACTACACTTCCGGCCTCCCTCATCCGCCCAACTGCACTTAGGTGAAAGGTTGATGAGGGTGGGCCTCTCATGTCACTTCTCAACCCCTCAACTTCAGTGCAGGTCATACCGAGCTCTGGGAGGAATGCCAAGGGAATCTAATATGTTGGTGCAGAAATTTTTCAGTAATCAAATATGCGAAATAAGTTGGCCAATGGCCAAAGATTGGAGCGATTTGGCAGTGCTAATATTGGATGTGGTAGCATCTCAACGTTGATCACCACGGCTTCTATTTATTTTGTATCCTTCTCCTAATAGCATCTCATCATAACCACGAGTAGACTTCTGGCATTTGAAGAATTGTTGGCCTAGCTCTGGATGCCAAGGCCCATGATATGTAATTCTGTGAAGCACATATTGTCGTCTCCTGGCTTCCCAAGCTGATGTGTGGGAGTGAGTCATTCGGCCAGTGAGTGAGCCTAACTGACTGTCATCCATATTGAGAGGTGGCCTCCTTGTTCTCTACTCGTCCCTGAGTGCGCAGTTATTCTCCTATAGGAAACGATCGAGAAAGAGTGCTAAGGGGGCGCCTGGGTGGCTCAGTTGGTTAAGCATCTGCCTTCGGCTCAAGTCATGATCCCAGGGTCCTGGGATCGAGCCCCGCGTCGGGCTCCCTGCTCAGCGAGGAGCCTGCTTCTCCCTCTCCCTCTGCCCCCGCTCATGTGTGCTCTCTCTCTCTCTCTCTCTCTCTGTCAAATAAATAAATAAAATCTTTAAAAGAAAAAAAAGAGAGCGCTAAGGATGGAGGAAAAGAAAAAGAAAGAGTCCAAGAAAATGAACGACCCTAGTTAGAAAACAGAGCTTCAGGCGACATTAAAGAGTAAAATATCCAATTCAGCAGTGGGTCGGAGCCTCAACATGAATGAGTTCCCCCATACGCTCTCTAGAAAAATAAAAAAGGGCAATCAGCAAAAGTGTCTGAGTGTTCCAACCAGCGGGAAAACAGACTCTATTATAGTATTTATACAATCATTAAGGTTTGGAAGTAGGGCACTGAAAATGGGCAAGTATACTTTGCTGCACAATAAGAGTGAAAATCATATGCTATGATCGTGTTTGCAAATTCGGGACTTTGGAAGGTCTGAGGAGAGATTCTTAAAGAATGTCAAGGAACTGTTGTTCCTCACATTTGTTTGGCTGGTGCCTGACCAATTCCAAAGTGCCTTTGTGTTCTCAGGAGATGTCGGTAGCAGTAGTTAGAGAAGCGGTGGGAGGGCCAAGGGGTCAGCGAGACCTGGGGCCTTGTCTGCTCCACCACTTACTCTGTGTCGCCCTGGTCAAGGCTCTTATCCTCCCGAAATGTCTGGGTCTCCACCTGCTCTGTGAAGATACAAATGCTACTCACTCTGCTCATTTCACGGACTCCTAGGAAGGACTCAAATTGCTACTATGGGAAAGTGTCTGAGAAATAGAACAAGTGGTGCCCGTGGGGTTAACGCATTCATTCATTTCACAAGCATCACTGAACTCTCTTGGCGCTGTGATTAGCACACTAGAGGTGACTAAGACGTGGTTCCCACATTCGAGACTAAAGGTCCAGGTGGAGATATGCTTTTTTTTTTTTAAGATTTTATTTATTTATTTATTTGTCAGAGAGAGAGAGAGAGTGCAGAAGCAGGGGGGAGCGGCAGGCAGAGAGAGAAGCAGGCTTCCCGCTGAGCAAGGAGCCCGATGCGGGGCTCGATCCCAGGACCCCGGGATCACGACCTGAGCCGAAGGCAGACGCTTAAATCAACTGAGCCACCCAGGCGTCCCTGGGTGGAGATAGGCTTAAAGGCAATAAGAGAATTCACACCCTTGAGCTCAGACTGTACCGAGCATCGCAGGGCTGCAGAGGACACAGCCCCAGCCCACTGCCCAGAGCCCGTGGGCAGGCATCCTACCACAGCCACCAACCTCCCTCCCAATTCTGCCCTGGCTCCCGTTTTCTGCAGTCCAAGTGAACTTGACCGCGGTAGCTGAGCCAGCCGGCTCCCTTACAAAAGTTTCCACCGGGCGTCACGCGGCTCCCCAAAGTCCGGCCCCATATTCTGTCTGGTCTGACCAGGGAAAAATAGCATCACAGCCGGCTGCTCGCAAAGGCAAACAGAGGGATGAAAGAGGAAGAGGGGGGAAGCCAGTTTTGCAAATAGACCAGAATGACACAGTATTTAACCTAATTACCTGCCAAGCCACATCCAGCCATTAAGGATCCATATTCTGTAATAGAATTTCCTGCTATGGAAATACTCACCCACGCACAGGATGTTGAAGCAGAAGCCCTGGCTGACTGACTTATTCACCAGCTGGTCGGGCAAGCTGTCAAACCCCACATGTCCAGCCAGGGGGACGGTACGGCAACCTTCACCCTAATGCGGAAGGGAAGGGAGGGAGGGAGGGGAGAAAACGAAAATGTGCTTAAAAGCAATCTGGGTTCTCACTTCTCATCCGAATGACTTGCGAGCGAGGAAGTAGCCCCCGCCCAGGCCCAGTGTGTCGTGTCTTCCCTTAGCTCCTCCCTCCCTGCTCCAAAGCGGAGCGGTCCGCCAGCTTGAAGTCATGGGTTCTTAGGTGCAGGCCTCTTGCAGGCTCCGAGGTGAAGGTCGCCCTAGGTCCACACAGAGCCAAGTGCCCAGGTGGCTTCCGGGCCAGTGGGGGAGGGCGGGGTCAGGGGGATGAGGTTCACGGACTTGGGGTAGCTCTCCACGCAACCGCTTATAAACCAGGTCACCTCTCCGTGATTCTGTTTCCTTGCACGTCTGTCCGATGAGATAATAGTGTCTATCTGACAGGTGGTTGGGGCGGGGTGGGGGGGGACTCAAACGAGCTTAGCACAAGGCCTGGGCCGTGTCTAAGCGTCCGGTAAATATCACAAAAGGACATCAAAAAGCAACTCCTCCTCTCTCCAGGCCATTTTGGGGCAACTACAAAGGCGGCACAGTGTAGGGGTCAAGAGCATAGGCTTTGAAATGAGGCAGGTCTCAGTGAGAGCCCCACCCCCTGCCCCTTCTGACCTCGGACAAGTTACTTAAGTCCTCAGAGTCTCCCCATCTGTGAACTCAGGGACAAGCAGCGACTAGCTCATAGGACTGGGGTGAGGATCACACAGCGCTGAGCACGGTGCCTTGGCACGTGGGGAGCATCCCATCAACAGAAGCTGCTCCTCCTATCGCTCTGCAAGGTTACCCCTCTCCTCGGACTCCCCAAATAACACGGGACACCATGGGACACTTGGGGCTCCCCCCAGGTCGCGAGAGCTGCCTCCGTACTCCCCCCGCACCGGGTTCCCTGCTCTCCACGGGGGTCAGCCAGGCCATTCACAGCCCTGGAAAGCAGAGGGCCCGTGCTTCACCTGCTAGTCCCAGCGCTTTTTACTGTTAATGGTTTTATAAAACAGGGAGAGCCTCGAACTGGGGCAGGCTTCCAAGGAGCCGGGGTTGGGGGGTGGGGGAGAGGCCTGAATGTACTCAAGAAAAGTGCTAACCGCCAATGGCCCCAGGGGAAGAGAGGAGGACGGTGGGGCGCAGCTAAAGGGGAGGTATGGGCTATGTAAGAAGCCGGGAGTTTCTGCTGGGCGGGGGCTACACCGAGATTTCCGGGAACCAGAAGGGTGCCCAGAGCAATCCAAGAAAGGCTTGGGCAGTGTCAGGAGGCCCGCCCCAGCATCCTGGGCTGTGCTAGCAGGAACACTTTCTGCTTGCCTGGACCTGCTTTCAGGCTAGGTCCCTGAGCCCCTCAGCAGCTGCTGTTGCCAGAACGGGTGTCCAGATAGCCCCTGCACCCAGTGGTGCCATGGGGTGTTCCAAGAGCGAGAGACAGGGCTAGGGCCGGGACTGCCATCTGGCAAGTTCATTACCCTCACACGTCTCACCCCATGTACTCCCAGCGGAGTATTCCTGACACACAACCATATGCCATCGCTCAGTCTGAGTTGGCGTCTTCCGGGCCCCAGAGGGGCACCTGAAAACAGCTGGGGTTCATGCGTGACCCACGGCACTCGGGGCTGGTTCTACATACACCCCTTTCTGCTTCCCCTCACCCCTTCCTCCCTCTTTTTCTTCAAGCAAACAAACGAAGATATAAGTTTCCCGCTGGTTGTTCTTGGTCCTCAACACTGCAGGGGAGAGAGAGACTTAAGAGCCAATATGCTTTCTCGATGGATCCTCCTACGTAGCAGGCATCGGAAATTGGGACAGACTCAGAGTTGAGGTTTCCTGAGCCATATTTTATCACCCCTGTCTGCCTCTTCCTGTCTCCAAATTCAGCAGTGTGAAACTCTGGCCTCTGGTCCAAGTGCCAAAAGGCGAGGAAAGGGGATTTTCAAACTGAACACAGTGGAGACATGGGGAGAACTCCACTCCTTCTTCTTTTCTTTTCTTTTTTTTTTTTTAAGATTTTATTTATTTATTTGACAGAAAGAGAGAGAGCTCAAGCAGGGTGGAGCAGCAGAGGGAGAGGGAGAAGCAGACTCCCTGCCGAGCAGGGAGCCCATCACGGGGCTCCATCCCAGCACCCTGGGACCTGAGCCAAAGACAGACACTTAACCGACTGAGCCACCCAGGCGCCCCCCCTCCTGCTTTTTTTTTTTTTAATTAAGAGAGGGAGAGAGGGGCACCTGAGTGGCTCAGTGGGTTGAACGTTGGACTCTTGGTTTCAGCTCAGGTCTGATCTCTGAGTTGTGGGATCGAGCCCCGCATCAAGCTCCACTCTAGGTGTGGGGTCTGCTTGGGTTTCTCTCCCCCTCTCCCTCTGCACCCCTCCCAACCAGCACTCTCTCTCTCTCTAAAATAAATGAATGGATAAATCTTTTGAAAAAGAGAGAGAGAGAGGTCAGGGAGAGGGGCAGAGGGAGAGAATCTTTTTTTTTTTTTTTTTTTTAGGGAGAGGGAAAGGTGGGGAAGAGGGGCAGAGGGCGAGGGAGAGAGAGAATCTTTTTTTTTTTTAAGATTTTATTTATTTATTTGACAGAGAGAGACACAGCGAGAGAGGGAACACAAGCAGGGGGAGCGGGAGAGGGAGAAGCCGGCTTCCCGCCGAGCAGGGAACCCGATGCGGGGCTCGATCCCGGGACCCTGGGATCATGACCTGAGCCGAGGGCAGACGCTTAACCAACTGAGCCACCCAGGCGCCCCGGGAGAGAGAGAATCTTAAGCAAGCTCCACAACCAGTGCGGAGCCCTACAGAGATCTCATTGCAGGGCTTGATCTCACACCTCTGAGATCATGACCTGAGCTGAAATCAAGAGTCAATGCTTAACTGACCTGAGCCCCCCAGGTGCCCCTCCACACCTTATTCTTAAAGACTTCTTTCATTGTCAATAACTCACCAAGGACCTCCTGTGTCCCCCTGCCCCGACTGTTACCTCCCACCTAGCCCAGTGCTGTATAGAGCCCTAAATAGCTGAAGAAAGAGCATGGGCTTTATTCCCTAGGCAAAGGAGTTTGGGGGCCCTTTGAGTGTTTCGGGTGGGGAGAGCCACAATACAAGTAGCTTTTTCAAAAGATCATTCCAGCTGCGGGATGCCTGACTGATTGGAGGAGAGAGGGAGCAGAGGCAGAGGACAGATGACTCCACTAACATGGAGTGACATCCAGGCAGAGTGACATCCAGGCACGGTGCCAATAAATGCTGGTTGAACTGAGCTGCTCTGACTTGGGACTCAGGAGGGAGGAACAAACTTGCGAGATGTCCTAAAGAAGGGTGATCACTCAGTCGGTGATTGGGTTAGGGGGAGTGAAGGGACAATCAAGGCTCCAAGGCTGCAAAGGTTCTGAGCCTGGGAGCTTGGATTGGTGGCCCCATGCCCAGAAAAGAGAGAAGCCAGGAAAGGGTGCTCGCTTAGTGGGGGAGGATTCTGGTTTTAAATAAGCTATTATGAAAACATTACATTTATAGGGGTTTCTACTTTCTTTTTTTTTTAAAGATTTCATTTACTTATGTGAGAGAGAGAGAGAGAGAGAGAGTGAGAGAGAGAGAGCCCAAGAGGGGGTAGGGTCAGAGGGAGAAGCAGACTCCCTGCTGAGCGGGGAGCCCGACTAGGACTCGATCCCAGGACTCCGGGATCATGACCTGAGCCGAAGGCAGTCGCTTAACCAACTGAGCCACCCAGGCACCCCGGGGTTTTTATTTTCTAAAAAGGAAGCAACGTTCGCTGTAAAACTTTTAGAACACAGGGAAAAATGATAAATGAGAAAACAACAACCACTCATAACATTTATATGTGTTTCCCTCCAGTCTGCATACCTTTTGTTTCTTACAAAATAGGGATAATTCTGCAAATTCCCTTTCATAGCCTGACGCTTAATAGAGTGTGGATGTTTCCTTGAGAAATTAAGCATACTTCTAAAGCGTTATTTGTATTGGCCACATAGCATTCCACTGAACCAGTCTTCTACTGCTAGACATTCAGCATGTTTCCAAGTTTTAAATAATATAAACAATAATTCTCGCTCTTACAGGTTTGCATAGATCTTTGATTATTGGCTTAAGTTAAATTCCTAGGATTGAAGCCCGCCGGGTCCAAGGTCACACACATTTGAAAGACTTTGGTACATACTGAGAAATCATTCAATAGAGAATAGTACAAACGTCTATTTCCGCCACAAATATGTGAGAGGGTCTGTTTGCCTATACTTAGACCAACACTAAGTTTCTGAAGCTTTTTAACCACTGTGAAAAGAATCATTGAAAAATGGCATCACAACGTTTAATTTGCATTATATTAGTGAAAGTGAACATTTCTTCTTCTAGTTCAGCTTTACACCTGTGTTGTGTATATGTACACATATATGTGAGTTGCTTATTCATGTCCTTGCCCATTTTTTTAAATTGGTGTTTGTCTCTGTCTTCTGGATTTGTAAAGGCATGTTTTTAAAAGATTTTATTTATTTATTTATTTATTTATTTATTTATTTATTTATTTATTTAAGAGAGCGAAAGAGCGAGAGCATGAGCCGGGGGAGGAGCAGAGGGAGAAAGCCAAGTAGATTCCAAGCTGAGCACAGAGCCCAATGCAGGGCTCTATCCCAGGACCCTGAGATCACGGCCGGAGCTGAAATCGAGAGTTGGACACTTAACTGACTGAGCCACCCAGGCACCCCAAAGCATTTTGTAGGTTAAGGAAAATAAGACAGTTTTGATTTTCTGGTGGGATATGCAGAAGAAATCCAACAATTACCCATATGGGATTGTAGGCTCAAGGAGAATTCAGGACTGGGGAATGAATTTAGGAGTGGGAGGTATGAAACTGGATGTGTTCTCCAAGAGATGGTACAGAAAAGAGCTGGAGATTGAATATAGGACATGCCCACAAGTAAAGAATGGGAAGATGGAGGGGCGCCTGGGTGGCTCAGTCGGTTAAGCGGCTGCCTTCGGCTCAGGTCATGATCCTGGAGTCCTGGGATCGAGCCCCGCGTCAGGCTCCCTGCTCGGCGGGGAGTCTGCTCCTCCCTCTCTGCCTGCCTCTCTGCTTACTTGTGCTCTCTATCTCTCTGTCAAATAAAATAAAATCTTAAAAAAAAAAAAAAGAATGGGAAGATGGAAAGGATTCTTCCACGAAAGGGAAATGATCAGAAAAATAAGAGATGACCCAATCCTTTTCTGGCACCCGAGGCCGAGGTTGAAGTCAGGAAGAATTACAGAGAAATAACCATTAATCTGGAATTTGGTGAGGGTCACTGATGACTTTAAAATCTTTATTTCTTCTGTGTCTGTTTACCCAGTGTCCATCCAATACACAGAAATTAACTGGAAGGGTTTGAGGACAAGGGGACATGGGAGCTGGTTACTGTGTTTTTTGTGCTCAGATTTAAGAAGCAAACTTTTTGTCTTAGTGCTTATAGTCGAGAAAGCTTCAAAAATATATTTGTATATATATTTCCTGCTTTAGGAAATCCTGTCTAGCGAGCACCATTGACTCTTGTTTTGATAAATCTTATAAGATGTCAAGGTCATCATTATGAGTATTAGTCCTCATTGTTCAGAGCTAAATATGTAGAGGGAAAAAGGACATTGGACTGAATGTATACTGACCCCAGGACAGCCCCTGGAAGTTTCTGCCCCCTCCCTCATTAAAGCTCTGCTATCTTATCTCTTTCCTCTTTCTCCTTAAGGTGGCCTGATTAATGGAAGTCTTAATTACTCTGATTGCAGTTAATTTGAACGTTCCCTGGATTGCAATGTGCACAAGAGAAGATGGAACTGACAACTTGACCCAACACTAACACCTCAAGTTATCATCTTGAGTAGCAGGTGGTGGGTGCCATGTTTAAGGCTAGAACTGAGATGCCAGAAAGGTCACGGTCACCAAAATGTTAAAGGGCCCATCTCCGGCGCGCCTGGGTGGCGTCTGCCTTCGGCTCAGGTCAGGATCCCAGGATCCTGGGATGGAGTCCCACGTCCGGCTCCCTGCTCAGCGGGGAGTCTGCGCCTCCCTCTGCCTCTGCTCCCCGCCCCCCACCCCCACATTTGTGTGCTATTTGAGAGAGAAGGTGAGAAAAAGCATGAGAGGCGGAGGGTCAGAGGGAGAAGCAGGCTTCCCGCCGAGCCGGGAGCCTGATGCGGGGCTCGATCCCAGGACTCCGGGATCATGACCTGAGCCGAAGGCAGTCACCTAAACAACTGAGCCACCCAGGCGCCCCTAAAATCTTTTTTTTTAAAGGGCCCATCTCCTGTCACCCTGCAACCTCCCCTAGGAATCTATCCTATAGAAACTCAATGTCTGTACAACGATCCACGTACAAGGAAATTCATTACAGCATTGATGATAATACTGAAAAACCAGAGGAAAAACCCATAAATGATAAGGAAAAATATTGAACTAAATTATGATACATGCACATTCTGGAATATTATGCAGCCATTAAGAAGAATGTGGTAGGTCTTGGGGCACATGGGTGGCTCAGTCCGTTGAGCACCCAACTCTTGGTTTCCACTCAGGTTGTGATCACAGGGTCGTGGGATCAAGCCGCACGTTGGGCTCCACACTCAGCAGGGAGCCTGCTTAAAATTCTCTCTCTCCCTCTCCCTCTGCTTCTCCCCCCACTCATGTGCTCTCTCTCTCTCTCCCTCTCTCTCTCCATCTAAAATAAATAAATAGTGGTGCCTGAGTGGCTCAGTCGGTTAAGCATCTACCTTCGGCTCAGGTCATGATCCCAAGGTCCTGGGATCGAGCCCCACCTTGGGCTCCCTGCTCAGGGAGGAGCCTGCTTCTCCCTCTCCCTCTCGCTCTCCTTCTGCTGCTCCCCCTACTTGTGCTCTCTCTCTCTGTCAAGTAAGTAAATAAAATCTTTAAAAAAAAAATTAAATAAATAAATCCTTAAAGAAGAAGAAGAAGAATGCAGCAGGTAAGTTCCAATGCAAATATCTCCAAGACATATTATAATGTAGAAAAAAGAAGTTGTAGAAGAACAAGCACGTGGGGGGGGGTCCATGTATGCAAAAAAGCCCGATATATATGTGTGTTTGCACATAAATGTATGTGAGTGCGTGGAGAGGAGCCAGAAAAATCCCACCAAACCAGGAACGTCGGTGGCTACCTCAGGGGAGCGGAGTGGAAATAGGGGCGTACTCAGGGGGTTAGTCAGTATGCTTCCATATTGTGTGATCTTTTGACAGCATGAATGTATTCACACATTACCCGTGTCATTTAAAAACATTTTTAATACAAGAAAAAAGAGTTCTCACTCAGCTTTGCAGCAGGGGTAATTAGGATGCAGAGTCTGAGAAGAGCTAAAAGGAAGGCAAAACGAAAGAGAGCTCCTGAGAATTGAAAGAGCCCCCCCTCCCCAATTACATTTCCTGTTTTCTCCCCATCTGCAGTCACCCGCGGTTTGAAATACGTTATACCACATTTCACATCACGGGCAGAAACACGGCTCTCTTTCTCTTCCGCCTCCTCCCCTGGGGACACACCAATTTCATTTTTTAATTGAATATTCAAAGGTTCATGTTACAAAGAACGAGTTACGGCGGTTCCAGCCGTGCATCTTGCTCCCACCGTTGTTGTTCTGAAAATAAAGAGTCCCGTAAGCACCCCAATGGGCAACCCCTGTCCCCCTCTACCCGGCCCCCCGGCCCCTCTTCCAACCTTAGTGCTAGAAGAAGGGAGCAGCACTCGAGGCCTCGGGGAACTGAGGGCGCATCTGTGTCAATGGAGTTTCCTGCCTCCGTTTCGAGCTGGGGTGGCTAAGTTAGTAGCTGACATGTTAAAGAAGGAAACCAAAACAAGGCCCCTGGCTGGCTCGCTGGGTAGAGCATGGGACTCTTGATCTCGGGGTCATGGGTTCAAGCCCCACATTGGAGGTAGAGATGACTTAAATAAATAAATAAGTACAGAAGTATGAGACCAAAACAAAAAGGTTGGAACGCATCGCTGACGACTGGCGTGTCCCTAAACTTTCTCCTCTGGCCTCTGCACGTTGGAGATACACTGAAATCGGATTCGCTCCAGCAGCCTCACATGTCACTTACTGGTGGGCCTGATCTCTCCCACCTTTCCTTTATCTCCATCTCAGCCCTGAATGCCGATCTTTGGGGGGCGGGGGCAGAGGCAGAGGGAGGGAGAGAGAGAGAGAGAGAGAATCTTATGCAGGCTCCACGCCCAGTGCAGAACCTGATGTGGGGCTCGATCTCACCACCCTGAGATCATGACCTGAGCTGAAATCAAGAGCTGGACGCTTAACTGACTGAGCCACCCAGGCACCCCTAAATACTGAGCTTTGATAGACCCTGCAAACCCTCAGGATGATCAAAATCAATAGTTCAAGGATGCACAATGGAATATTAAGCAGCTGATAAAAATATTTTCTAAGAATATCTAGTGACATGGGAAAATGATCACCAAATAGGCAAATAACGAAACAAAACAAAACCCTGTATATACAGGATCATTCCAATCATGGGGGGAAGTGTATATGTATTTTTTAAAGCTTGGAAGAATATACAGTTGACCCTTGAACAGCACGATTTGAACTGCCTGGGTCCACTTATATGTGGATTTTTTTCCATAAATACAAGACAGGAGTGTAAATGTGTTTTCCCTTCCTTATGGTTTTCTTTATTTTCCCCCCTCTTTTATTAGAGCAAGAGAGAGCGGGGGTGGGGGGAGGAGAGGCAGAGGGAGAGAGAGGGAATCTCAAGCGGACTCCACACTGAGCTCGGAACCGATGTGGGACTTGATATCATGACCTGAGCCGAAATCAAGAACTGGACGCTTAACTGACTGAGCCACCCAGGCGTCCCCCTTATGGTTTTCTCGATAACATTTTATTTTCTCTAGCTTACTTGATAGTAGGACTACAGTATGCCATGCAGATAACATACAAAACACGTGTTAGTCCTCCTATTTCTGCTATCGGTAAGGCATCCAGTGAGCAGCAGGCTGTTAGTAGTTAAGTTTTGGGGGAGATGAAAGTTATACGTGGATTCTTCACTGTGCGGGGGTCGGCGCCCCCAACCTCGGTGCTATTCAAAGGTCAACGTCACACCAAAATGGTGACAAGAGTTACTTTTGGGTGGAGGGAATGCAGGTGTTGTTGCTTTTCTGTGTCTTCCAAATTTTCAACAGTAGGCATCTTTTACCTTTTGGGGGGGGCAGCTTTTACTTTTATAATCACAATAGAAATGTTTTGTTTTGTTTTGTTTTTTTTAAAAAGATTCTACAACGATATTTTCCCAGGCAGGAAAGTAGCCTCAGATATTCTGGCAAAATCTTCAACCACAACTACCAGAAAGGTGCTTTACATACAGATCATCAGAAAATCCGGTTAAGTAGTCTGCTTTGGGGCAGTTTTATTGTACGTAAACATTTATGTTACCAATAATACAACAAAGCCCTATTATTATCCTTATTATAACATTATACATACATAACTTATTATTATACAGCATAACTTATTATTATAAGGATTCGTGGGAACCAGAAGTCAAATCACATATCCTGAAACATGCAGCAAAACTGCTTGCTGAAGTAATCAGGTGGATGAGAGCCCTATATCCGCTGCATCCAGTTAGGGGAGTGGATGCCGCTGTATTATCGGCCTTAAGAGCCACAAAAACACTGATAAGTTCCCAGAGGTTAAAAAAAACCCTCCTGTGTGCCTCACACACCAAATGTCAGGATTTCCCTCCTGGCGATTAAGCCAGGCTAAGAGGAAACTGACAAGAGTAGCAATGCCCTGAATTGGGAGAGAGACATTTGGGGGCCTTTCCAAGGAGAAAATAAGCCTTGCGGACATCTTTCAGTGGGGAGCAGCTTCGGCGACCCTGCAGAAGCACAAAGGAAAACTTCCTTACCATACAGGGAGAAGGTCCATTTTTGGCAAATCCAATAGATGAAACTCTGGACTTTAATACACCAGATCAATTCCCGAGTGGCTTTTCATTCTATAAAAGGATCCGCAGCAGGATTCCATTAAATGGCCAGCTCGCCTAGTGCATTTAAAACGGGATTCAAATAGACAGAAATTCCGCTGTCATGTACTTTTACGGGAAGACAATAGCTATATAGACCTACAGGGACAGACTCTCTGAACGGCTCTTTCTGTTCCGCTGACAGAGACCCCGCTGAGCTCAAAGCACAGACTTGCCTTTTCCACAACTCTCTCCCCACCCGGCTGGAGAGTCAAAGCAGGGAAGGGGTGGAGTTCAAGTATGCCACCTCAGTTGGAAGCAGAAGCGGCAAGAGCCTACGAGAAATTAAGCCGGAGAACAAGGAAACCGAAGGACCAAGGACCGTACAGCGTTAGAGGGGTCACGCCCTTAAGGCTCACCTACTCCAACCCGCTCGCTTTACAGAAGGGGAAACAGAGACTCAGAGAGAGGAAGTGCCTTGTCCGGAGTCACAGAGGAATTTCGGGGCAAAGAGCGGTGTGGGGCTCCGGGGCCCCATCGCCGACTGCCACTTTCCAATGGAAAAGCTTGACTCCACGTTGGCAGGTATATTCCTTCAAGCTGCTAAAGTTTGAGGGCATTGGGCTGGTGGCTTAAGGACAGTCAAGAGGGACAAGGGTCCTGGATCACGACCTGGACCCCTGTGTGCTCACAAGGTGGCTCTGGCCCACGGAAGGCAACTGAGGCAGCGGATGCCATGGAGGAGCTGGGACCCTTCTCCTGCGTACTCTCTGTCACTTGCCTCTCTTCTGACTTGGGCCTAACTAAGCCTGAGCCCCAGGGCACCCTAACCCAACTAGCCAGATTCTAGGTGAAAACCAGTTCCACCTTAGGCCAGGGGCAACTCCCGCTGGGAGTGGGTCACCTTTCCCACATAAACCCAGAGAGATTCCCTTCCAGCCAGGCTCTTTAAACAGAGTTTTCGAGGTGTTCTGGCCACTGTTATCTCCAATCTGCTTTAAAAAAAAGAAAGAAAGAAAGAAAGAAAAGAAAAGAAGGAAAAGAAGGAAAAGAAAAGAAAAGAAAAGAAAAGAAAAGAAAAAAGGTTTACTCACAGGCCTCTGGATGAATGCCCAACTGTCCTCTAGGGAGCCTGAATTTGCCTCTGCCTCCATCTGGTCCCATTTAAAGTGGATCTGAAAAAACCCAGTTCCTGCCTCCGCGCCGGTGTTCAGAGCCCAGGCCTCTGCTGGGAAAGGAAACTCAGCACAGCCTCACACCTCATCAGGGTCAGAAAGCAGAGATCTGCTCCCATTACCCCAGGGCCTTCATGAGGGGGTCACGGGGGGGGGGGGGGCCCTGCCAGGAGAAACCTGAGCCCTGAGTCCCGTCCCCCCCTCCCCCTGCCGGAGAAGGCCTGCAAATCTTTTCCCCAGTCACCTTTAAGTGAGTGGAACGAATGACCCAAGTCCAGGGCCAACAGAGAGCACGCGGCATAATTCAGCAGATGGCTGCCTCTAAAGCGGAGGCACCGAGCAAGAGGGTAGCATTATTTCTCACCCTCCTGAGCATGTGGCCTCCTTCCTCTGGCAGGCAGCAGAGAAACCCACAGTTTCAAATCCCAGCAGCAGAAGCCTCCTCCTGCCAAACCGAGGAGGAAGGGTCTGTGTTTCTAATTTATTCTGCTCCCCCCCCCCAAGTTGTTACTTAAAATAATCCATCATTACATGGCTGGTGGCTCCAAGATTTTTATTTAAAGCAATATGGGAAGAAAGAAAAAGAAAGAAAACCCACACATAACCCATGACGGCGCTATCTGGGATTGAAGCTGAGAATCTTTTTACCATCACGGAGTCTTCAAGGCACCCAAGTATCCTCTTCTCTGGCTCCCCACCGGTGCGCTGGGTTTGGGGAAATGCAGTGAAGAGAGGGGGAAGTTAGGGTCTGGCAGGAGTTTTATTTCTCAGAAACGTCACGAAAAGGGCAGGTTTGGTTGTTTTGAACGAATCTGTGTCATCCGGTGTGTGTCTCGTTGTTTCATCCACTGAGCAGCACTAACACTTTGGACTACGTCCCTTGGTCTCCCTGTACCCATAAAAGAAGGAGACACAAATACTTGTCCAGGAAATATAGATGAAAGCATTTTGAGGCCGTTGAAAGAAACATGTTACATTTATCCATGGTATTCTCTTTCCTTTCTTTTCTCTTTCTCTTTCTTGAATGTGGTCTTAAGAGTACACGCAACTTAAAAGCCCTTCTCAATTGTTCGGGCTAATACGAAACCATGGCTCTGATAATCCAGAAACCCAGGCAATTCTAGAAATCAGTCCTATTTAGTTTTGGAATACCTTTTTCCAGGGGCTTATCTTCCTAATTAGTTTTGTTCAGACTCATGCAACGGGTTCGTTCCCTTACAGCACACAAAGGGAGGGGCCGTGCTCGGTAACAAAGCCAGCAATTAACAGAAAATTTACAGCAGAGACTCCGCAAGGTAAATGCTATGCACATGACTGCAGATCAAAATCTCATTATCCTATACAGACAAATCGCTCAGCTGTAATGCAGTTTTGTAATAAGAACACTGCTAACTCTCAACATTTCCAGGATTTAGGAAATGAAAGGAAACGGGGCTGATTCCTGCCTGTCATCTGGAAGCTCTCAGAGGGCACGGTCCTGTGTGCCTTGGCACCACCATATCCCCAGCACCTGGCACAGGGCCTGGCAGAATTGGTGCCCAATCAACACGCGTTGAGGGAATGAATGAGAATAGAAGTGTGTGAATTAACAAATGAAATGTTCCCAGCCCAGGGGCAGAGTGAGAGCTCCCCCATCTTCACACCCACCCCCTTTCTTAGCAGAAGCCCTCAGGAGGTCTTTCCTGTCACCCACCGCCCCCACTGGAGGCTGGATTGGGTTCGCTTGTAATGAATTCTTACAGCAGGAAGCAGCTCTGCTGCGCAGCACTGATCACAATGATAATTATATAGTTATTTAAGTCTGCCTCCACTACTAGATTGTAAACTCCTCGAGGGAAGGGGCCCGTAAGCATTTGGTGGTGGGGGTGAGGGGACATTGTTGTTCCCCACCCCCCAACTTTTTCTTTGGAAAAGTCTCAAACACACAGAAAAGTTAGAAAATGGTACCACGATCACCAGTGGACCCCGGGTTTAGATTCAATAATTTTTTAATATTTGGGGCCATGTGAATTTTCTTTTTATGTTTAAAGGTTTATTTATTTATTTGAGAGAGTGCACATGCATGCGAGCAGGGGTGGGGAAAGGGCAGAGGCAGAGAGAGAATCTCAAGCAGACGCCCCGCTGAGCATGGGAGGGGGGGCCCACCCCATTGCGGGGCTTGATGCCACGACCCTGAGACCCTGAGATCATGACTTGAGCTGAAAGCAAGAGTCAGCCGCTCAACAGACTGAGCCACCCAGGCGCCCCAGCCATGTAAATTTTCTTCTGTGTTGTATCCTCAGTGGAGGTATGGGTACACACTGGGGTTGTGCTCTCCCTGTTTGGGCTAGAATATAACTTTTAGTGTGAGGTGGTACCGATGGCTGAGGCAGGGAGCTTTCAGGGGAATCGAGGGTAGGTGCCATTTGGTAGCAAGACCAGAATGCAGAGGCAGGCTTCTCCCAGCCTGTAGGCAGTTGCCCTGAGATACCTGCCCCAGACCAACCCCAGGTAGAACAGAGTTGGTCCCCGCAAGATCTTTCTTTTTTTTTCTTTAATATAAATTTTTTTAAGATTTTATTTATTTATTTGAGAGAGAGAGAGAAAGTGAGAGAGCATGAGAGCAGGGAGGATCAGAGGGAGAAGCAGACTCCCTGCTCAGCAGGGAGCCCGATGTGGGACTCGATCCTGGGACTCTGGGATCATGACCTGAGCCGAAAGCAGTCGCTTAACTGACTGAGCCACCCAGGTGCCCCCCCCACCCCCGCAAGATCTTTCATCAAGGAGAAAGACCGTTACCTGGCTGCCACCGGAGGAGAGCATCACTGTCCACGTTGGGGTGCTGGTCCAAGCCCAAATCAACGAGCCATTCCTTCTATGGGCCAGCACTTAAGTCTGGACCCCAAAATGCAACACTGAAAGAAACAGCTCAATGAAAAAGCCAGAAGAAGCAGCCCCTGAGGTCTGGGCTGTGCCTTGCTAGGTGACCTTGGACAAGTCATGTAACCTCAAAGGGTATATATTAATAGCAGCCCAAGACACCTCACAGGCGGGGGCTGGGAGTGGGGACATCCCAAGAATCTTCTATAGTTCTCTAATTATTTCACAGTGTCCACAATCTGTCTCCCCAACTAGACCATAAGCTGAAAAGCCAGGAACTATGTCTACTAACTTTTTTTTTTTTTTTTTTGGTCGAGTTGACCAGGTTTAGCCATGCTGCTGGATACTTATCAGTCAAAAGTCAGTGAGTGGACGATGGAGAAATAGTTTTGCCATACAGAATCTTCACAGTGTTCATTCAGATGGGATGGGATTGTATTGAGTACGCAAGAGCTGAACTTCCAAGCGACATGCATGTCCAAATAAGGGTCCTATCCAACAACTCCATGGCCTGTTTTAAGTCACTAATGATGTTACCTTACTAGCCACGGTGACCTTCAACTGATTCTGGAAAGAATACCCACCCCACGCACACACCAGAGCACTGCTTGGATGGCACCATGTCTCAGAGCTCCTCCAAAAGAACTCCTACGCTAGGCACACTTAGGCTGATTCTCCAGGCTTCTCTTCCCAAACCCTGGATACATGTTCTTTGGAAGAAACAAGCAGCAACCAGACATCCAAGGTCTCCTGAGTTAATTCCATCTTCCCCTGGTGAATTACAACTTCTTGCAGACACAAAGGAGAGCAGAGAGACAAATGACACATAAACAAGAGCTTTACAGACTGGGGGAGGGGGGCAGGGAGAGTGACGTCAGTTTTCCCAGAAACCCATTTATCCTGATAACAAGGTCTCAAGTGCTTGGGCTGCTCTTTGAGCTTCAGAATCTGGCATACAATTATGTTCTTCATCATACAGTATGGGCAAGGCCAGCCAGAGCAAACTGGAGCCATGCAAAGCAAACCAAATGGCCCTAAATCACCCCCACCCCCCATCTGCCAAACAAAGGGGACCTCTGGGTTGCCTCAGTCCGCCTGAGGTGAAACACAACCTTCTGGAATGTTCCCCATTACAACAGCAATCCTAATCCAGGCAAGGGGGACTGGTGACAGAGCAAGGACAGGTCGATGCAAATTAATTAGCTGACAAGAAAAAATCATTAGCATCCTTTTTGGTCACTAAAGATGGAGAAAGTATAATCCAGGAGACGAATCCCTCTACTTAAGCCATGCCATTTCTAAAATGCAGGTAACAGGGAGCAGAAAAACACTCTGGGAACCTTCAAAATGCCACAGCAATAAATATGACAGTGCCAATCTTAGAGAGAAGAGAATTCTCTCAAATTCCACTATCACAGAGCTTTGTCTATCTACTCCTAGCCCTTCCACATCATGACTGCCTAAAGAGCTGGTGCTGGGGTCTGCAGGGGTTGGGGAGGTTCAAAAGCAATCATCCTACCCTTCTAGACAGGGACAAGAGGGTGGAATAAATTCATATATATCCTGTAGAGAAAATACTACCAGAGTCTAGATTCAGATTTTGAACACAAAAACAAATCAATTTCAATTACACCAAGTACCTAGAGGCTTTTTTGTTTTTGCACCGGAATTGCATGGACTATTTCCCTAAATTAGTAAGCCACAAGGTTTAAAAACGTGTGTGTGTGTGTGTGTGTGTGTGTGTGTGTGTGTGCGCGTGTGTGCGCGCGCGCGCGCGCCCGCGCGTGGCTCAGAGGTTTTCATCCAGTACTATTCGGTGTTATGGGGTTCACCTACCTCTACCTCACTCTCCCTCACCACAGAGTGTGGGTAATTGTGGGCTTCCGAAGACCCCAGGTACCCATGGATGAAGAGAAAGGCTAGATTGTTACCCCCAAATGGAATCATCCCCTCCCTTTACAACCAAACTTCTGGTCTAAAAAAAACCCCAAACAAATATGGAGCCTCAGGTCACTTCGGTGTGATTTCTCTGAATATCCCAGGCTGGAAAACTTCAGTTCTTTAAAAGAAGGTGTTTTGTTTTGTTTTTTCTTCCCCGCCCCCCCCCCACCCCTCCCCAGAGTCAGCTGCCAACAAAAAGAGAGACGGCACGGCTTTTGCAAGCCTCACACAGATTTTCCCGAGTCCCCGTAGAAGGAAGCCAGCTCCACAGGTTTTGGCATACAAGCCCAGTCACACCGAACACGCACCCGGGGCAGACCCCCAGGGGCCCGCAGACCCAGAAACATGCCAGCCGCCTACAGACCAGCGAGCCGCGCACACGCACACGCACACGCGGGACCCGGAGACACCCAGCACAAGCAGAGAGGGGCCGGGACACACGGACACACGGACACACGCCACGGAGGTGGGCGCCCACAGAGAACCAGGCGGACTCCTCTAGGGTCACAGCCCCGGCGCCGCCGCCCGCCCGGGAGGCACGAGTGCGCGCGCGTGCACTCAGACGCACACGGTGATACACACACACACACACACACACACACACAGACGCAGTCACATATGTAATGCATATGGAGAAACCCTACCCCAGCCAGTCACCTCCCCGCCCCCCACACCACTCACCGCCTCCTGCCCGGGGCTCACCCCATCCCCGCGCCCCTCTTCCGCAGGAGGCCCGGGTCCCGCGGGGGGTGGGGAAGGGGGACGCTGGGCGCAGTGGCGCGGCCCGACGGCCGGAGGAAGCGAGACCAGGGGGCCTGGGACCCCGAGGGCTCGGCGGCTCGTTCGGCCATTCATTCGGCAACGCCCCAGCGGCGCGGCGGCAGCTGCAGCGAGGGAGGCGGCGGCGCTTCACTGCAGCTCTTGGGCAATGCAAGTTCAGCTGCCCGCCCGCAGCCTCCTCCAGCAGCCCCCCCCCGCCCCCCCGCCACTCGCCCGCCACCGGCGTTCTCGGGGACAGGCTGGGGGAGTGAGCCGCTGACCCCGGGAGCAGAAGTCGTCCCGCCGCGCCTTGGCTCCTGGATGCTGCCCGCTGCCCTCGCCGCGGCGGCGGCGGCGGTGGCCGGGTCTCCTCCGCCCTTCCCAGGCCCCCGGCGCCGGCACCCCAGCTCCGCACTCACCACCTGGCGAGCTATATCGGTCGCTGCCATCGCTCCTGCGTCCGCCAGGGCTGCCACGGGTGCCGCCGCAACCCGAGCTACAGCACAAGAAACAGCGGAGCTCCTCCGACAAAGAGAAAGTGTTACACTTCGGGCGCGACCAAGTCCGGTGGGGGGAGGTGCGAGGGAGGGGCCCCCGCGCCGCTGCTCCAACCCCAACCTCCCCTCTATCGCCCACCCCCTCGGAAGTGGGGTACGGGGAGGGGGCGGATTTCACGCGCCGCTTCCCCCTGCGGCGAGCCCAGTTCCAGTTCGCCCTGCAACCTCAGCTGTAGGCCTTGGCGAAGGGGGGCGGGGGCTCCCCTCGGTGACCACGTCCTCTGCCCCCCCCCGCCACTGGGCTCCGTGGTACGTCCCGACCTTTGCTGAATTGTCACACCCCCCTGCTCTCGCCTTACATCCCAGAGTCCCCAGACCCCGGAGGCTGGAAGGGAGCCCCTGCCCCTCCCCCTCCCGCGCACAGCTCGGCGACTGAGCTCCGCAGTCCTCCTCCCCCTCCTCCCAGCCCCCTGAATCCCCTCTTCCTCTCCACCGAGATCTCAGGGTGCTCCGATGGGAGGGCCCGCAGCTGGAGACTCGAGACTCCACTACACCTCCTCCCACCCCCCATGGCCCGGGAGTGCTGCTGGGGCCGGAGGTGGAGGGGGGGGTGCAGCTGCGGCACCTGCCGCTCCACAGGGGAGCTTAGAGAGGGGACAGTTGGGGGGGAGCCGCACTGCGACCCCGCAACTGAGCTGTGACGTGCGGAGTCCGAGGCCCGTGGACTCGAGGTCCCCTTCCGCCCTGGGGTTTCCAAACCTCGGATGCTGTGGGCTGTAATTTCGTGGAGCAGAGCTCACCACCGCTGGGTACTTAATACAGACGGAGCCCGCGCCTCCTCTCCCCACCGAGCCCTAGAAGCTCAGCGTGTGAGCGGGGGCTCAGACCACGACCCCCTTCTAGTGCCTGGGTCGCCGCGGAGTCTCAGAGGAGGAGCTTGGGGAGGAAGACCCCCAGCTCTGTCGAGCGGGATGTGGGAGTGACGGGGAGCGGTCTCCGGTGGCTCCGTCCCGCCCGGATTTCCCCTTCACCTTCGCTCAGCCGGGGAGAAGGCGGCCGGCGGTGCGCAGTGAGAGCCTCCGAAGGCAGAGGCTGTGCCAGCCTGCTTTCCTTTTCCTCCCCGCCAGCCACCGCCGCGGGTCCTCTCCCTCGCCCTCCGCACGTCTCCGCCTCTCCAGCCCTGACGCCCCCCACCCCTCCCGGGGAGGGGCCCCCTTGCGAGCTCCCTGGGACTAGCGAACCCCGGCAGACTTGGCGTGCCCGAGGCCCTAGCGGGCGGACACTGTGCTCCACTCCTCGGGAGGGCTGGTGCCCTGGTCTCGGAGAGGCGCCCAGACCCTCGAGTGGAAGCCGGGACCACGGGGGGAGGCAGGTCCACGGGCAAAAGCCGGGACAGCGTGGTGGCCCGGCTAGGGCAGGGGAGGTGGCCCCGCAGCGGCCCAAAGGCGGGAGCGGCAGAGGGGGAGGCAGGAGAGAGGAAAGGAGAAAAACAGGAACCAGGGAGAGAGAAGGGACCCGATGCCGAAGCCCAGGCCTGGGGAGGAGGAGGGAAGGCAGAGGAGGGTGGCCACATGTCGTGCTTTCCTGGCACTGCGTTCTACCTGCCGGGACAGTGCTTCTCACACTGTCTCAGGGAGCTCTCTACGTGCGGTGTGCACCTTGAGAACAGGGACTCCGCAAAATGCATCCCCGGTGCTTAGTTCGGGGTCTGGCGTCCAGGAAGCGCCCAATTAAGCGTTTCCTGAGCAAGAGGGCAGGGGATTGGGATGGGGGAAGGGGGGGCGGGTCCAGAAGAAAGAGACACAAGGAGGGGGTAGCAGTCGGGACAGTCGTGACAAGCCAAGTATTGAGGGCGCCGACCGTGTGCCCATCACTGCGCTAGAGACCCAGGAGAGGCCAAAAGAGAAGAGCCTGGCACAATCAGGGACCAGTACAGGGGAGTTCAGGAGACAGCGCGGGCCCTCGGGGGCAGATGGTGACGGCAGGGAAGAGGGGCGGCTGTTGTCTCCGAGGCCCACCAGGGTGCTGGAGCAGGGCCTGGGGGAGGTGCCGGGCCCTGGATTGGGTGGCAGCGACACGCGGGACCAGCGCTGTATATGAGGAACCGCTGTAAGGCTGGGCCCAGACCGGATGGGGGCGGGGAGTCAGAGGTGACTGGCCGCTTCCCGGCTGGGTGTCGGGGAGGGAGACAGGTCTTCCCTGGCAAAGGCTGGGGTGTGGTGGACGGAGAAGGGCCCGAGGTTACTAAATGATCTGGACATGGGACTTGGGTGGTGGCGGGAGGAGAGGGGTGCATCTGGAAGCCAGAGGCGAGAGCTGATATCCAGAGCATGGGGGAGTGGAGCCTGGAGGAGGGCCTGGTGCAGCTGGGCTTCCCGGGAATCCTGCCTGCTCTCTGGCGTACTGCCCGCCCCCACCCCCCTACCAACCCCCCCCTCCGCCCCCCATCTTAGCGCTCCCTGCTGACCAAAGCTCCGTACATTTCAGCCCCCCCAGGGGGTACCTGAGCTCAAAATCCTTGGTGCCCCGCCCAGGTGACCCACTCCACCCACCTGTCCCTAGGGACCCTCAGAACCTGGGAGGCCCCCTCCTCCAAAAATCTGGACCTCCAGACTGGAACCAAGTATGTAATTCAAGTCTCCTGCAACCGCTTGGCCCCTCTAAGACCTGCTGCCTGCTGCAAGCCCTTGCTGGGTTCTGGGCATCCCGGTTTCCGTGGGCTGTGGGTTGGTACTGACGTGTGAATAGGTGTGCATTTGTATGTGTCAGTGGGTGTGTCAGCTACGTGTCCGTGTGTTTCAGCATGTGTCGATGTGTGTGTGTGTGTGTGTTGGCATGTGTTTACTCCTGTGGTTGTGTTTGTTGATGTGTGTCTGTCCAGTGTGTCTGTTTCAGTGTGTGTCTGTGTCTGTGTTGATGCGTGTGTGTCAGAGTGTATTTTCAGTGTGTGTTGGAATGTGTATAAAGGTGTGCATGCCAGTATTGTGTGTTGGTGTGTGTGTCAATATGTGTGTGTGTTGGTATTTGTGTCATTATGTGTGTGTGTGTGTCGGTGTGTGTATGTCCGCATGGGTGTGTGTATGTGCAGAGAGGTTTTAGCTCACTGTGTGCTGGGCTTTACATACCTTGGCCTCACTCAATACAGTGGGCCAATAGCTGAGAGGTGTGGATTATAATGTTTCTTTCTTTTTTTTTTTTTAAGATTTTATGTATTTGACAGAGAGAGACAGCTGGAGAGGAAACACAAGCAGGGGGAGTGGGAAAGGGAATGGGAGAGGGAGAAGCAGGCTCCCGGCTGAGCAGGGAGCCCGATGCCGGGCTCGATCCAAGGACCCTGGGATCATGACCTGAGCCGAAGGCAGACCCTTAACGACTGAGCCACCCAGGTGCCCCTATAATGTTTATTTCAACAAAGAGATCTGGAAACTCACTGGGTTGGTGTTTCCCAATCCTTGGTCCCGGATCACCTGCCCAGGCACAGGGCGGGCAGGAAGGCTGAGGCAACAGGACTCAAGAGGGGTCAGTTTCTTCCTTGAATGTCTGTCCCCCTTGAGGAGTGGAGCAAAAGATCCGCTTCATGAAGAGGCATTGTGGACCCTCAGGTGCTGCCCACGAACACAGAACCATGTTCCATGTGTCCTGGGGGGATCCCTCGGGCCCAGCGCAGTGTCTGGCAGGTGCTCAATCAATGTTTGTTGAGTGAATGAATGAACGGAAGCATTTAAACGTGCTGTTTCAGTGTTTCCACTGTCCTTGAGGAAGCCGGAGCACGCCGCGATTTCCCAGGGCCAGCAGGTGACTGTCATTAGCATGCTAATGTTGTTTGTAGAACCAGCCTCCCGGGGAGGGGAAATGGCTACCCCTGCTAGGTGGGAGTGGACCCTAATGGGAGCCAAGCTTTAGAAAGGTCACTCACTCCTGGGGTAGGGGGGTTGCTAAGACTGAATGGGGGAGCGGGGAGGGGAAAGAGGGCGATGAAATGGAGCTAACAGCTCAGGAGAGCCTTTGTCCTGAAATGGTGGCTTTATGAAAGGAGGAAGGGAGGGATGGTAATGTTGGGCTAAAGTGAAAGAAGCTATAGAACAATCTGAAAAGATCAGAAAGTTGGAGGAGGCAGACCAAGCAAAGCAGAGGGAAAATGATGTGGGATAGAGGAAATCCAGATAGTGCCTGCCAGAATCAGAACCTCAGTTAAGGGGCGGAGTCGAGATGAAGTAAGGGTTCCTTTGTGCCTCAATTACCTGCTGCTCCTGGTTTTACACTAATTTATCCCACTGGTTCTCAAAATGTGGTCTTTGTCTAGCAGCATCACCAGGGACGTTAGTAGAAATGCAAGCTCCCAGCCCCCGGCCAAGACCTACTGAATCAGACCCTAGAGGCCTGGGCCCCAGCAACCGGTGTTTGAACTTGATGCTAAAGTGTGAGAACCACCGGTTCATCTGAAATCTAGCCCATGGAGGGATGGCACACAGGACGGGTAAGGCACGGTAGGATAGCGAGGGAAAAGCTTGAAGCCGGGGCTCCAGCAAGGATGGTAGATCCTGGTGGATTTCTACATGGCCAGCATAAGGTTACAGAATGCATGGGGTTGGGGAAGGGGTGCCAGAAAAGGTACAGATGGCACCCCTGTAGGGAGCTGGAAGATTCTAAAAATAGACTTCACTTCCTTTGCAATCGTACTCATTCATTCCACAAATATGCACCAAGTCCCCACCTCACACCAGCCACCATGCTAAATGCCGGGGAACTCGAGAAAAGGTGGGCAACAAGAACCCTTACTGCGACCTGAGGGAGCTCCCAGGCCAGCTGGCAGATAGCCTCACAAATGAGCAGTGACGTCATCAGTCCGGAGCAAGACCTTGGGGAGATAGAGACCCAGAGAGGTGAAGAAAGGCACCTGAAAGAAGAGTCCTTGGCTGGTGTCTTGAGGAATGAGTAGTAGGTTATCTGGTCATCAAGGGGGCGGCGGTTGGAGGGGGGGCGGAGTAGAAGAATGGTATTTGTAAAATCACAAGACAGCAAACATTTAGCGAATTCCAAGTCTTGGCCCTGGGGGCGGGGGGTGCAGTGGCTATAAATGAGGCTAGACGGTAAGATGGGGTCAGATCTGGAAGCATCGCATTGGTCATGCCAAAGAGTTTACACTTCATGCTCCAGAGTAGGGGTTCTCAAGTTGTGCTCTCCAGGGACAATGCCTGCTCAGTCTGGAAACATGCCCGCCGCAAATGGATGGATGCTCACAGTGAAAAAAAAAAAATCAGATAATGGGTAGAAATTTCTCTATTTTAACTTTTTTTAATCATAAATTTTCCCTAAATCTTTAACAGATGCTCCTGCTTATCTGCTAGCAAGCAACAAAATGAATGAACAAGAAGCAAATGAATATTAAACAGACAATCCCAGTATTGATCATGCTTAATTCAACGGTTTATTTTTTTCATGGACATCTGTGCTTGTGGCTATGATTTCATATTGCACACACATAATGTGGACGTATTTTCTGCTAGCAGAAGTAGTCTTTTGAAAAGTGTTTTATTTCTTTTTTTTTAAAGATTTTATTTATTTCTTTGAGAGAGACTGAGCGAGAGAGTGGCAGAGGGAGAGGGAGAAGCGGGCTCCCTGCTTGGGAGCCCGATGCGGGACTCGATCCTAGGACCCTGGGATCACGACCTGAGCCGAAGGCAGATGCTCAACCAGCTGAGCCACCCAGGTGCCCCAAAAAGTGTTTTCTTTCATATGGTGCGATTTAATATATCAATTATTCCATGGCATTCTGGAAAGAACACCATGACATCCAAATGTTGTGCCACCTGAGCCAGTTAGAGAAACTGTCCCTTCGATGGTGAGGAGCCACCAAACGGTTTTGAGCAAGGGAGTCATATGAACGTGTCTGCAGTTTTGGAAGGTCGCTCTGGCTCCAGCTTGGGGAAAACATTGGAGCAGGGAGCAATTAATGCAGTTAGGACTTGGGAATCAGAACACTGTCACAGCAAGAAATGATGTGACAGTAACATGAGAGTGGAGTGGCAGGGAGGGAACAGAGTCAG